>NC_080112.1:20480942-20622982 GCF_950005125.1 Chionomys nivalis | reverse complement strand
GCACATATATGCAGATAAAATGCCCATACACATAAAGTATTTTTTTTTAAAAAAAAAATAAGTAGTACAAACAAACAGTAAACCTCAATGATATGGCAATTGTCTTCTAACTGATTTATTGAATCATTGAAATTGCTGGGAAAATCCTGAAGGGGTTCCATGGCTCAGGCAACATCACAGACAAGTGGCAGAGAGAATATAAGAGCTGAGATCAAGAAGATGCCCTGAACAGATGTCTTCTGGATGTGCCAGAGCCATTAAACTCACGAACTTTGTTTCAGCTGTGGTTGGTTATCTGCATAGGATTGGCACAAGACTGGGACTTCCATCATTCATCAAGGATGGGATGGTCCATGAGGACACACCCTTCCCAGATGGACTATTGACAGTTAAGGTTATTGGGGAAGGGACTTTCATTTTTCTTCAGTGGTGTAGCCACGGATCGGTTGTTCTTGTTTTGTTTTTCAGACACAGGGTCGCACTACATAGCTCTGGCTGTCCTGGAACTCACTGTTAGACCAGACTGGTGTCGAACTCCCAGAGATTCCCCCTCCTAAGTTCTGGGATTAAAGGGGTTACCGGAACACCAGGCTCAGATTGGTTGTCCTTGCTGCGCTAAATAACCTACCTACATGAGGCAAGTAACTCACTAAACTCAGTGGGCTACAAAGAAAAAAGACATGGAAGTAGAAGGGCCCTTAGTGAGAAGCATTCCAGTGGAAAGGGAGGAAGACAGAGATGACCAGATTATATCAATTGTGAAAATGGAAAACCAAATGGACAAGCTGATGCTTAGGCACGTAAAGAATGACCTACACAATCATGAAAGAACAAAACCTGGAGTGGTCAGGGAGGTGCACTGGTGGGTTTCGCTTTTGTTCCCCTTTAATTCTATTCAGATTCCCAGCTGATAGCAAGGTGCCTCACATATTCCAGATCTCTCCTCAATTAACCACTGCTGGAAATGCACCCCACATCTGTCGGTATGCACACGAATCCCTTAAACACTTCTCAATCCAATCTAAGTTGATAATCAAGTTAACATCAAATGGGTACGATTTTCATGATTTGACAATAAATTACACACACACACATTCATACACACACATCTTTTATATGACTTCTAGTTTGGGTTCATTAGTTCACACTGCGCTCATTGGCTAGATATACTATAAAAATTTTGTAATACATATTTGCATTATAAATATATTAAATGCAAGAAATATAGCTTTGAATCTCTAAAAACAGATCCATCAAATGCTGGTTTTCTATTGTTTTGTTGTTTGAGAATTTTATACATTCATATAATGTATTTTGATTAACTCTACACCCAATTCCCTCCTCTCTGACTAACCCCCACCACCTTTCCCTCCCAAATTCATATGCTCTTTCTGGTTTTTAATGATTGGCAATTTATTTTGGTTTTTAAAAGATTTTTTTTTTAAATTTAATGTGTATGACTATTTTGGAGATCAGAAATGGGCAATGGATCCCCTTGAACTGGAATGTGACCCCAAATGAACTGGTCATTGTGAGCCACCATGTAGTTGCGGGAACAGACCCCCAGACCCTTGGCAAGAACCAGTACTCTTAACCGCAGAGCCATCTCTCTATCCCTGTGCTTATAAAACACCCAGTGGGTCCACATAGTGCTGCCGGTATGTGCGCGGATCTCAGATCGTCCACGGGAGCATGGATAGCCTCCCTGCACTGGTATCTCTGGGGAAAACTGACTCTCCATTCCTCAGCAGCCACCAACTGCCAAGAGCTCCTCAGATAGGGCTGGAATTTCAGGAACCCTTCCCCAGTCTCTGCTGGGATTTTGCCTCATTATTTTTATTTTTTCAATTTAATTTATCTTAGCTTTTATTAACATTTATTGGCTGTACATAGTAATCAGGTTCAGTGTTTTATTTCTCTCTCTGTCTCTCTGTCTCTCTCTCTCTCTCTGTCTGTCTCTCTCTCTCTCTCTCTGTGCTGATCAAATCTAGTGTCCCTTTCCCTATCCCCCCCTTATTCATGCTGGTCTCTATTATCAACCACTCTAATTTTTGGCCCACTTTCCTTTTCAGCTTCCAAATTAGAGAACATAGTGTACTTCTCTTTCTGTGGCTGACTTATTTCACTTAAATTATTATCATCCATTTTCATCCATTTCGCTGCAAATGTCAGGATTCTGTTCTTCTCTGTAGATGAGTAATGCTCCATTTTATACCACTCTTGGTGAGCACCTAGGCTGATTTCATGTCTTAGCCATTATGAATAATGTTTTAATAATGTCTAGTTTGCTGATTTCATTGATTTGGATATATATTCCTTTTTTTTGTTTGTTTGTTTTTTTTTTTGTTTTGTTTTTCGAGACAGGGTTTCTCTGTGGCTTTGCAGCCTGTCCTGGAACTAGCTCTTGTAGACCAGGCTGGTCTCGAACTCCCAGAGATCCGCCTGCCTCTGCCTCCCAAGTGCTGGGATTAAAGGCGTGTGCCACCATCGCCCAGCTTGGATATATATTCCAAAGTTAGGTTAAAATAGATTATATAATAGCTGTATCTTTAGTCTTTTGTGAAAACTCCATACTATTCTCATAATGGTTATGACTCACATGTAATGGTATCACATTATATTTGGATTCACATTTCCGTGGCTAATGATGTTGAACATTTTTTCATATATTCATTAGCCATTCATATTTCTTCTTTTGATACATGTCTATTCAGATCATTTCCCCCACCCCTTTTTTGATTTTTCAAGACAGGGTCTCTCTCTGTAGCCTTGGAATCTGTTCTGGAACTTGCTCTGTAGACCAGGCAGGCCTCAAACTCACAGAGATCCGCCTGCCTCTGTCTCCTGGGTGCTGGGGTTAAAGGCGTGCACCACCACAGCCTGGCATTATTTGCCCGTTTTTAATTGGATAGGGGATTTTGGTTTGGTTTTTTTTTTTATCTTCTGTCAGGCTCTTACTATGTATCTCATGGTTTAAACTCACAGGCCTCCTGCCTTCACCTTCCAAGTGCTGAGATTCTGGGGTGAGCCATAATACCCACCTAGATTATTTTTTCATTGTTTGTTTGTTTTTGTTTTTCTCGGAATCTATCAAGTTTAGAATATATCCTATCTACTGAATTTGTCACATGAATTTCTGGCAAATACTTTCTCTTTACTCAGTTGTTTCCTTTTTTGTGTAGATGCTTTTTCATTTCTATGTAACCTAATTTGTCAATGTTTATATATACATTTTCTGTTCTTCTTGGGTGCCATTCAGAAAATATTGCTTGTCCCAATGCACAATGTCCTGAAGTACTTCCACGTTTTCTTCTAGCAGTTTCTTTTTTTTTTTTTTTTTGGTTTTTCGAGACAGGGTTTCTCTGTGGCTTTGGAGCCTGTCCTGGAACTAGCTCTGTAGACCAGGCTGGCCTTGAACTCACAGAGATCCGCCTGCCTCTGCCTCCCGAGTGCTGGGATTAAAGGCGTGCGCCACCACCGCCCGGCTTCTTCTAGCAGTTTCAAATTCTCAGGTAGTTCATTTGTGTCTTTGGTCTGTTTTAAGTTGACTTTGTAGCTCATGATTGACAAGGGTAGTGCTCTGAATGCCAATACGCAGTTTCCTCAGCACAAGTCTGTCTCCTCTTCGATATATATTTTTGGTAAAGTTACTGAAAATCAGTTGACTGTAGATGCATGGGTTTATTGCTAGGATCTCTGCGTCTGCTTTCTGCCACTATCATGGCGTTTTGGTTATTGTGGCTTTGTAGTACTTCTTCACAGCAAGTATACTATTTAGAGCTGTTCCTTTTGCTCAAGATAGTTTGGGCTATGCAGGGTATTTTGTACTTCCATATGGCTTTCGAGATTATTTTTTCTATTTTGGTGAAGATTGTTATTGGTATTTTTTTTATTTATTTTTATTTTTTAATTTTTTTATTTTTTTGTTATTGGTATTTTTATGGGATTTTATTGGACTCTTAAAAGTTCATAATCATGGGATGGAGAGATGGCTCAGTGGTTAAGAGCACTGCCTGCTCTTCCAAAGGTCCTGAGTTCAATTCCCGGCAACCACATGGCAGCTCACAACCATCTGTAATGGGGTCTGGTGCCCTCTTCTTGCCTGCAGACATACACACAGACAGAATATTGTATACATAATAAATAAATAAATATTTTTTAAAAAAGTTCATAATCATGAGAAACCTTTCCATTTTCTGTCTTTTCCAGTTTCTTCTGTGAGTGTTTTGTCATGTTCACTGCATATGTCTCTTACTTCTTGGCTACACTTTTTTTTTCTTATTTATTTATTTATTAAAGATTTCTGCCTTCTCCCCGCCACCACCTCCGATTTCCCTCCCCCTCCCTCATCAAGTCCCCCTCCCTCATCATCCCTAAGAGTAATCCGGGTTCCCTGCCCTGTGGGAAGTCCAAGGACCACCCAGCTCCATCCAGGTCTAGTAAGGTGAGCATCCAAACTGCCTAGGCTCCCACAAAGCCAGTACGTGCAGTAGGATCAAAAACCAGTGCCATTGTTCTTCAGTTCTCAGTAGTCCTCATTGTCTGTTATGTTCAGCAAGTCCGGTTTTATCCCATGCTTTTTCAGACCCAGGCCAGCTGGCCTTGGTGAGTTCCCGATAGAACATCCCCATTGTCTCAGTGTGTGGGTGCACCCCTCGCGGTCCTGAGTTCCTTGCAAAACTGGATGTCAGCCTGTAGAAGAATGAAAATAGATCCATATCTATCACCATGCTCAAAACTCAAGTCCAAATGGATTAAAGACCTCAATATCAGTCCGAACACACTGAACCTGATAGAAGAGAAAGTGGGAAGTACTCTACAACACATGGGCACAGGAGAACACTTCCTACGTATAACCCCAGCAGCACAGACACTAAGAACATCATTGAATAAATGGGACCTCCTGAGACTGAGAAGCTTCTGTAAAGCAAAGGACACTGTCACTAAGACAAAAAGGCAACCCACTGACTGGGAGAAGATCTTCACCAACCCCGCAACAGACAAAGGTCTGATCTCCAAAATTTATAGAGAACTCAAGAAAGTAGACTGTAAAGGGCTAATCAACGCAATTAAAAAATGGGGCACTGCCGGGCGGTGGTGGCGCACGCCTTTAATCCCAGCACTCGGGAGGCAGAGGCAGGCGGATCTCTGTGAGTTCGAGACCAGCCTGGTCTACAAGAGCTAGTTCCAGGACAGGCTCCAAAACCACAGAGAAACCCTGTCTCGAAAAACCAAAAAAAAAAAAAAAAAAAAAAAAAAATGGGGCAACTTCCCTAGCGATCAGGGAAATGCAAATTAAGACAACTTTAAGATACCATCTTACACCTGTCAGAATGGCCAAAATAAAAAACACCAATGATAGCCTTTGCTGGAGAGGTTGTGGAGAAAGGGGTACACTCATCCATTGCTGGTCGGAATGCAAACTTGTGCAACCACTTTGGAAAACAGTGTGGCGGTTTCTCAGGAATTTCGGGATCCACCTACCCCTGGACCCAGCAATACCACTCTTGGGAATATACCCAAGAAATGCCCTATCATACAACAAAAGTATATGCTCAACTATTTTCTTTTTGACTAATTGTTTTATTTATTAAAAAAAAATAAGTAAAAAAGGCCGGGCGGTGGTGGCACACGCCTTTAATCCCAGCACTTGGGAGGCAGAGGCAGGTGGATCTCTGGGAGTTTGAGACCAGCCTGGTCTACAAGAGCTAGTTCCAGGACAGGCTCCAAAGCTACAGAGAAACCCTAAAAAAACTAAAAAAAACTAAAAAAAAAAATTTATTTTACAGCCCAACCAGCTTCCCTTCCCTTCTGTCCTCCAGTCCCTCCCCTGCCACCCTCATTCCACTCCTATTCAAAAAAGGGCAGGCCTTCCATGGATATCAACAAAACAAAATATTGCATGTCAAGTTGCAAGGAGACTAAACATGGGGTGGTGGTAGCTGCAGGTGGTGGCAATGCTCGACTTTAATCCCTGCACTCAGGAGGCAGAGGCAGGTGGCTCTCGAGGTCAGCCTGGTCTACAAGAGCTAGTTCCAAGACAGCCAGGGCTACCAGAGAAACCCTGTCTCGAAAAGCAAAAAAAAAACAAAAAAAAAACTAAGTACCTCCCCTTGTATTAAGGCTGGATAAGGTAACCCAGTATGAGGAATAGGTTCCCAAAAGCCAGCAAAACAGAGACAGCCCCTGTTCCTGCTGTTAGGAGTCCCACAGGAGGACCAACCTACACAACTGTCACATGTATACAGAGTCCCTAGTTCAGTCCCATGCAGGCTTCCTGGTTGTCAGTTCAGTCTCTGTGAGCCTCTATAAGCCCAGGTTAGTTGACACTGGGAGTTTTCTTGTGGTGTTCTTGGCCCGGACACACTGGCACAGGTCACAATTTCCTGAAAAGAACATCAATAGCACGGACACTAAGATCGACAATGAATAAATGGAACCTCATGAAATTGAAAGGTTTCTGTAAGGCAAAGGACACTGTCAACCGCAGTTCAGCCACAGCCTGGGTCTAGGTGATGAGATGGAGGGGTAGGGGAGTCTGGGGGAGTTAGGGGTCGATGCATGAAGCAATGAACTGTGTGACCACCAGATGAATTTCACACAGGTGATGGGCCAGAATAGCCCCAGCCCCCTTTATTTATACATGAAAAACAAGCATGTTTTTCCACACTAACAATTTTTTCCCATCCTCCAATGTTAACCTCAAGCAAAAACAAATATGTGAAATACACTTTCTCTCAACTTTTACATCAAAACAACTTTAAACCCAAAACAACACTTACTTATTTTGCTAGATTGACCAAATACCAAGCCGGGTACATCCTGACTTTACAAGACTGAAAGGTGATTGACGTAGGCACACATTTTTCAGAACAACAATCCTGTTCAAAACACATTTACAGAAATAGGGGTGAGCTGTCTCCAACCTTGTCAACCCTGAATTAGAACAACTCTGGGGTCTGAAGTGACAGCTGACATCCCCAGATAAGAAACCTGAGAAGTATCAGCTCCCAAAAATATTTTAGGGGAAAATATTGGAGAAAAAAATGGGGTTTCCCAACCTACCTCAAGACCCAGCAATACCACTTTTGGGTATATACCCAAAGGATGCTCAATCATATTACAAGGGTATGTGCTCAACTATGTTCATATTGGCATTATTTATCATAGCCAGAACCTGGAAACAACCTAAATGCCCCTCGACCAAAAAATGGATAAGGAAAATGTGGTACATTTACACAATGGAGTACTATGCAGCAGAAAAAATAATAACATCTTGAAATTTGTGGGCAAATGGATGGATCTAGAAAACATCACATCGAGTGAGGTAACCTAGACCCAGAAAGACAAATATCATATGTACTCATGCATAAGTGGTTTTTAGACATAAAGCAAAGAAAAACCAGCCTACAATTCACAATTCCAGAGAACCTGGACAACAAAGACCCTAAGATCCTCTTTGTACATGGATCTAATGTACATTGGAAGTAGAAAAAGACAAGACCTCCTGAGTAAATTGGGAACATGGGGACCATGGGAGAGGGTTGAAGGGGACGGGAGAGGAGGGAAGAGTAACGGAGAAAAATATATAACTCAGTAAAATATTTTTTAAATGAGATTTATTTTTTATTTTTTAAATTTATTTATTTTTCCATTCAAAAATTTACACTTTCTCCCCTCCTCCCATTTCCCTCCCCCACTCACCCTCCTCCCTCCCCCTCCCTCCTTAAGAGAGGGCAGGGAACCCTGCCCCGTGGGAAGTTCAAGGCCCTCCCCCCCACACACACACATATCCAGGCCTAGGAAGCTTTGCATCCAAATAGACTAGGGTCCCAAAAAGCCAGTATGTGCAGTGGAAAAGTCCCAGTACCTTTATCAATGGCTTCTCAGTCAGCCCCCATTGTCAGCCACATTCAGAGAGTTTGGTTTGATCGCTTGCTCATTCAGTCCCGGTCCAGCTGGATTTGGTGGGCTCCAAATTAGAACAAGCACACTGTCTCAGTGGGTGGACCAACCCCTCGCAGTCCTGACTTCCTTGCTCATCTCCCTCCATCTTCTCTTCAACTGAACCTTGGGGACTCTGTCCGTTGCTCTGATGAGGGTCTCTGTCTCTATCTCCATCCGTTGCCTGAGAAGATTCTATGGTGATATTCGAGATAATCATCAGTGGGGCAAGGCCAGCCCAGGCACGACTTTTAAAAAAGAAAAATAAAAAATGGGGTTTCCAGGAATGATCACATCTGTCCCATGCATGACTGACAAAATTACACTAAAACCACCAAGAGAATCATCAATGTTATGAGAGAGAAAGGGGCGTGCAGGCAGTGCTGTTCCAGTTGTATTCTGCACCATCCCGAAGTCCTTGCCGAGTGAGACCATCCCCGTGGGCTTCTGCCTCATCGGGAGACTCACTGGACAAACACTCCTATATTGGTCTGAAATTAGGCTGCATAGCTTCCAACAATTATTAATAGGACAAAACAGCAGCCTAGAGAATGGGAAAAGATCTGCACCAGCCCCACATCAGACAGAGGGCTGATCTCCAAAATATACAAAGAACTCAAGAAACTAGCCATCAACAAACCAAATAATCCAACTTAAAAATGGGGTATAGCTCTAAACAGAAAATTCTCAACAGAATTTCAAATGGCCAAGACACTCTTAAAGACATGTTCATCCTTAGCCATCAGGGACATGCAAATCAAATGAATCTGAGAGTCCATTTTATACCTGTCAGAATAGTCAAGATCAAAAGCACATTTATTATTATTATTATTATTTTGGTTTTTCGAGACAGGGTTTTTCTGTAGCTGTGGAGCCTGTCCTGGAACTAGCTCCTGTAGACCAGGGTTGGCCTCAAACTCACAGAGATCCGCCTCCCGAGTGCTGAGTTTAAAGGCGTGCACCACCACCGCCTGGCTTGCACATTTATTCTTGAGAATCTTTTTGAGCTGTTCTGAATGGAATTGAATCCATTTAGTCTTTTTTTTTCACAGTGAATTTGTTATTAATGTATGGAAAAGTGACTTTTTATTGGGTTTGTAGCTTGTCGTTTTGTTGAATTTTTCAGGGAATAGTCTTTTGTTAGAGTTATTGGCAGTTGGGGTCTGGGCTTGGTGTTTCCAGATTATTGCTGTTTAAAAAAAATGTTTTGAAACAGGGTCTTTCTATTCTATAATTCTGGCGGCTGTCCTGGAACTCCCTTTGTAGACCTGGCTGGTCTCTAACTCACAGAGATCCACCTGCCTGTGAGTGCTGGAATTAAAAGCTTTTTATCTAGAGAATTTAAATTTAGATAATTTTATTCAGAACAAAGCTATTGTACCAGTTAGAGTGGGAAGCGCCGTCAAGGCCAGGGAAATGAGAGGACTCAAGGACAAGCTACTATCTTGGATCTCTTTATAAGGGGCCTAAAGGAAGGAGGGACTACTCACTAAGGGGCATAGTTTGGGTGATTCTCTACTTAGATAGGTAGATAGATAGATAGATAGATAGATAGATAGATAGATAGATAGATAGATAGATAAATAGATGGATGATAGATAGATAGATGATATTGGGTTATATAAACATTTCTGTACTGTGCATGTCCCTTCCCATAATACATCTGATTTTAATCATATACATGACCAGTTATGCAAAAGAACAAAATTTTGCCTTACTGCTCAATGCTCAATACCAGTTCAGGCCAGATTTGGCCCTTGTATTCTTCATACTTGGACACATTGAGAATACACTTAAATAGAAGTTGTCCTAATCTGATTCTTTTTGTTTTTTTTTTTTTTTTTTTTTTTTTTTTTTTTTTTTGGTTTTTCGAGACAGGGTTTCTCTGTGGTTTTGGAGCCTGTCCTGGAACTAGCTCTTGTAGACCAGGCTGGTCTCGAACTCACAGAGATCCGCCTGCCTCTGCCTCCCGAGTGCTGGGATTAAAGACGTGCGCCAACACTGCCCGGCCCTAATCTGATTCTTAACAGGGGCAGGGAAATATATACCATTGTTTAATGATTAGAGTACATGTAGCTTGATGCAGGTAGAAGGTCCAAAGTATTCTGAGGTTTCTAGGTGCATTATCTAGAAAGGTGCGTGTGTGTGTGTGTGTGTGTGTGTGTGTGTGTGTAGTACCTGCAGGTGAAGAAACTAGGCCACAAAGTGCATTATTACAAGATGGGGGAGTATGCATAATCCCAAATCAAATGGGGACTCCTAAGCTAAACTACCTCCTATGCTTTCCTACCTCAGAGTTTTTCTATAGAGAGAAACATATCATCAGCTAATGGCAATAAATGGGCTTCCTCTCTTCCTATTTGTATACTTTTTCTCTTGTCTATTTGAACCAGCTGAACTTTAAGTACTTGTATTTAAAAAGACGACTTTATCTTATTCTTGATTCAGCAGGAAATACTTTGATGTAGACTAAAAATATTTTTTGTTGTTGCTGAGGTAAAAGTCCTTCTATGCCTAGTTTAGTGAGGGACTTTATCATTAAAGTATATCGACATTTACCAAATACTTTTTTTTTTTTTTTGTTTTTCGAGACAGGGTTTCCCTGTGGTTTTGGAGCCTGTCCTGGAACTAGTTCTTGTAGACCAGGCTGGTCTCGAACTCACAGAGATCCGCCTCCCTCTGCCTCCCAAGTGCTGGGATTAAAGGCGTGCGCCACCACCACCTGGCCCAAATACTTTTTCTATGTGATTAATCATATAAGTATTAGTCTGTTGATTCTGTTGATATGATGCATTGTATTTATTGGTTTGCACATATGCCTTGTATCCCCAAGATGAAATCAGCTTGATCATATGAGTGGTACTTTTAATGTGCTACTGAATTTAATTTGCTAGCACTTTTTTTTGGGGGGGGCGCAGAAGTGGGTCCATTCTACCTTGACTAAAGTCAGAGAGTTCAGGTCTATTCCTGCTCCTTCAGAGTTATGACAGGAGGTTTGACCCAAGGAATGGCTGCCTCCAGGATGCGTGGCCTAAGGTGTGGTGGCTGCATGTCCTGCCTAAAGAACAGAATACTTAACTCAGAGTATAGCTGCTTGATGCTTCAGGTATTGAAGAGGTAATTTCTCTGTTCTTTGTATCACGTTAAAGCAGTCTTTTGACTCCCTCCCCTTTTGTATTGGGATATATAACATATGGAAAATAAACACAGGCAAATTTATTATTCATTAGATTGCCCTGCTGATTCTTCTCTCCTATGTCTCTGTCTATTTCTTTTGTATGTCTGTTCTGTCTGCCTGGCATTTCTAATCCACACGTCCCTACCCTGGAACGTGCAATCCTGTTGAGGCTGGACCCTGACATTTGTTGAGAATTTCTACATCTATGTTTATTAAAGATATTGGTGTATAACTTCCTTTTGGAGGGGGGGCTGGGGATGATATTCAATTGATAGAGTGCTTTCCCAGCATATACAAAGTCCTGGGATTAATTCCCGGTACCTAAACCAAGCATGGCAGCACATGCCTATAATCCCAGTATCTGGGAGGCAGAGACAGGAGTAGAAGAAGTTCAAGGCAAAAAACAATTCCGTGTGTGTGTGTGTGTGTGTGTGTGTGTGTGTGTGTAGCACCTGCAGGTGAAGAAACTAGGCCACAAAGTGTCAGGTGCCATTTTCTATTGTCCTGGGGATGTTTGCGGAGAGCCCCACACCCCAACTGTATTGAGAACTGTTTGTTGGCAGAGCCCACCCCACACCCAACTATCTTGAGAGCTGTTAGCGGAACCCGCCCCACATCCCAACTATCTAGAGAACTGTTTGTGGTTGGAATCACAAAAAGGAACGATTCTGCTTACATAGAGAATACTAGGTGTGTCGACTCCTGACCGACTCGTGACCTTGTGACTGACTGGTGACCGAGTGTCGGCTTGTGACCGTTGCTGCAAGATCCCTTCCTGCCCTTGTCATGCCCCTGCCCCCATCCCAAGCCAAATTCCTCATTCAAGGGTTATATAAGCTGCTGCCATTATGCTAATAAAGGGAGACCTTCACAAGAACTCTGCTTGGTCTCCTTCCTCTTTCCTGCCCACGTCTTTTCAGATAGCGCCTCTTCGGGACCCTGGAATAACTGACCTGCCAGGCGGGTTACAACCCTAGAATAACTGACCTGCTGGGCAGTTACAATAAAGTGCATTATTACAAGATGGGGGAGTAGCCAGGCGGTGGTGGCGCACGCCTTTAATCCCAGCATTCCGGAGGCAGAGGCAGGCGGATCTCTGTGAGTTCGAGACCAGCCTGGTCTACAAGAGCTAGTTCCAGGACAGGCTCCAAAACCACAGAGAAACCCTGTCTCGAAAAACCAAAAAAAAAAAAAAAAAAAAAAAAAAGATCGGGGAGGAGTATGCATAATCCCAAATCAAATGGGGACTCCCAAGCTAAACTACCTCCTACGCTTTCCTACCTCAGAGTCTATAAGTTTTTCTATAGAGAGAAACATATCATCGGCTAATGGGAATAAATTTTTGTGAATTTTCATCTCTGGCATAATGTTGGCCTCATAGAATGCATTCAGAGGGTTCCACTCTACCAGTTTAAGATAATTTAAGAGAGCAGGCACCAGATCTCTGATCTCTTCTCTCTCTCTCTCTCTCTCTCTCTCTCTCTCTCTCTCTCTATCTATCTATCTGTATCTCTCTCCCTCTCTCTCTCAATCTCTCTCCCTCTCTCTCTTGACAAGGTTTCTCTGTGTAGCTTTGGAGTCTGTCCTGAAACTCACTCTGTAGACCAGGCTGGTCTCGAACTCACAGAGATCTGCCTGTGTCTACCTCCCCAGTGCTGGAATTACAGGCATGTGCCACCACTGCCCAGCTTTTTTTTTTTCAACTGAGCAAATGAGCAGTGAAGCAGTTTCTTGGCTTTCTTGTTTGACATTTTGTTTATATTTTCATGTGTGGGAAGGCGGTGTGTGTGTGTGTGCATGTGCACGTGTGTGGGTGGTGAATGCTCATATGTGTGCATTTATAGAAGCCAGAGAATGACATCAGGTGCCCTTATCATTCTCAGCCTTATTCCTTTGAGATTTTTGCCACCTTGGAACATCTGGAAATATATAGAGATAATTTTGTTTGTCTCAATTAGAACAGAGGTTAGTATTAGCATCTAGTGTGTGGGTAGCAGTAATGCTACTAAAATACCCTACAGTTTATTGGACAACCACTCATAAAGATGAATAACACTGTCTAAACTGTCAGTAATGTTGATACTCAAAAATCTTGATTTAGAGAGTCTTCATTTTCTTGTTGCTATGACAAAATACTTACCAGAAAACAATTTAAGAGAGAAAAGATTTCTTTGGCTTATAGGTTTTGTTCTGTTTTTAATGATTTATTTTTATTTTATGTGCATTGGTGTTTTGCCTACATGTATATCTGTGTGTGAGTGTCAGATCTTGGAATTATAGTCAGTAGTGAGCTACTATGTGGGTGCTGGGAATTGAACCCAGGTCTTCTAGAAGAGCAATCAGTGCTCTTAACCACTGAGCCATCTCTCCAGCCCCTGGGTTTTGTTTTTTAATATTTAATTTTAATATATATTTTAAATGTATAATTTACTTATTTAATTAAGCATTTATGTTAAATATAAGTATTTGCTTTATCAAATATATTTTATATTTTATTATATATTTTCTATATGGGCATATATATTTATATATATATATATTTTTTTTTTTTTTGGTTTTTCGAGACAGGGTTTCTCTGTGGTTTTGGAGCCTGTCCTGGAACTAGCTCTTGTAGACCAGGCTGGTCTCGAACTCACAGAGATCCGCCTGCCTCTGCCTCCCAAGTGCTGGGATTAAAGGCGTGCGCCACCACCGCCCGGCTTATATATTTATATTTTTATTAAAAAGTTATTTTATATTTCCTCTTGCCAGGGTGATCCATGCATCCCTCTTAGGATCCTCCTTGTTACCTAGTTTCTCTAAGGCTATGGATTGTAACCTAGCTATCCTTTGCTTTACATTAGTGTCCACTTATGAGTGAGGACATACCATGTTTGTCTTTCTGGGTCTGGGTTACCTCGCTTGGGATGATTTATTTTCTAGTTCCATCCATTTACCTGCAAATTTCATGATGTCATTGTTTCTTACAGCTGAGTAATACTCTATTGTGTTTATGTACCACATTTTCTTGAGGGGCATGTGGGTCGTTTCCAGGTTCTGGCTGTTCTGAATAAAACTGCTATGAATAGAGTTGAGCAAGTGTCCTTGTGGTATGATTGAGAATCTTTTAGCTATGTGCCCAACACACAGGAACTGGCTCTTTTGAACCTGTTCGTTATGATAGAATGCCTTGCTCAGCCTTGATGCAGAGGGGAGGAGCTCTGTCCTGCCTCAACTTGATAAGCCATGCTTTGATTGACTCCCACGGGAGGCCTTATTCTTTCTGAGGGGCAGATGGGGGGGATGGTAGGAAGGAGGTGGGGGGGGGGACGGGAGGAGAGGTGGGAGGGGAAGCTGGTTGGTATGTAAAATACATTTTAAAACTTTAATAATAAAAAACTTATTTAACATATTCATGAGCTCTGATCCTCGGGAAGAATACCCTGAGTCATTTCCCCATCCATTGGTTTACAGTTCAATAAGAAATTGTGGAGGCCCAAATGGGCCTATTTCCACTTTGACCAAGGTCAGAGAGTTGGAATTTACCTCTAGGGTAACGTGTTTCTCCCTCAAGCAAAGGTCCCACCTAGATTTAGACAGAGAGTTCTGCTCGCTCAAGGTTATAGTCAACAGATGTGGCTAATTGCCCGACCTTGTATTTCAGGAATAGGAAGTTGATGTGTTTCTGTCTCAAACAAAAGTCTAAGGATCCAACTAAGGTTCCAATTCCCTTAAGGAGATAAAATTGGATTCCAGCCAGGGAGTGGTTTGCCTACAGAATGTTTTGGTCTAGGGTGTCAGCGTGACTTGTTTTGTTCTAGCAACAGACTGTTTAACTTTGGAAGTACTCTCGACCTTCAACTTGTCTATTCATTTCCTTGTTTCACGTTACTGCGTGTTTTAATCTTACTCCTACCTCTTGGGATCGGGTCCAATTTTAAGCAATTGGAAATTAAAAGTGGGCAATTTCAGTATTCACTGGAACTCCCTCCCAGTACTATTTTTTTTTTTTTTTTTTTGGTTTTTCAAGACAGGGTTTCTCTGTAGCTTTGGAGCCTGTCCTGGAACTAGCTCTGTAGACCAGGCTGGCCTCGAACTCACAGAGATCCGCCTGCCTCTGCCTCCCGAGTGCTGGGATTAAAGGCGTGCGCCACCACCGCCCGGCTCCCGGTACTATTCTATGTTTTTCTGTTTTATTGTTTTCTCATGCATCTTCATATTCTTTACTAATATTTCTAAATCCCCATGCCCCTACCCTGGCAAGAGATGTTTTTGTCGCGGCTGGTCCCCAACAGGAGATGCAGCCTGCCATGGCGGGGACAGTAAGGTGACAGGAGAATGAAGCATTTACTCATCTGTATCTGCCCAAGAAAGCAGAGAGTAGGCAGAAAGTGCTGTGAAGCCAAGTTATGAAACCAAGGTCCTTCTTCAGTGACTCACCTCTGCCAACAAGCAAATCTCCACCCCACAAAAGGTTTCAGAAAGTCGCAAAAGCCGGACGGTGGTGGCGCATGCCTTTAATCCCATGCAGGTCCTGTGTGTGCTGCCTCAGTCTCTTTTTTCTTTTTTTTTTTTTTTTTTTTTTTTGGTTTTTCGAGACAGGGTTTCTCTGTAGCTTTGGAGCCTGTCCTGGAACTCCCTTTGTAGACCAGGCTGGTCTCGAACTCACAGAGATCCGCCTGCCTCTGCCTCCCAAGTGCTGGGATTAAAGGCGTGCGCCATCACCGCCCGGCTGCTGCCTCAGTCTCTTAAGAGCTTTGCTCATGTTGAGCCAGAGGGACTGGGTTTCTTGGTGTCCTCTGTCCTCTCTGGCTCTTACACTCTCTGTCTCTTCTTCTGAGGGGCTCCCTGAGTTCAGGGGGGAAGAACTGGATGAGAACAGAGGGCAGTGTTCCAAGGTCTCTCACTCTCTACATAATGTCTGGCTGTGGGTCTCTGTGTTTGCTCCCATCTGCTGCAGGAGGAAGCTTCTCTGATGAGGGCCGAACAAGTCACTGATCTACGAGCATAGCAGAATATCATTAGAAGTCATTTTGTCACTGCAGGTGGTTTGGGTTTTTGTTTTTTGTTTTTTGTTTTTTTTTAGGTCACCAGTATTTGCTTTTACCGTATGCCCCTGGACTATCTGGTCTCTGGTTGTTGGTCACGCAAGCAGTGTTGGTATGGGTTCCATTTTTTGGAGTGGGCCTAAGCCAGGTCAGACACTGGTTGGTGACTCTCACAAGCTTTGTGCCCCCATTGCTCTAGCACATTCTGCGGGAAGGACACCACTGTAGAACAGAGAGTTTGTGGCTGCCTTGCTGTTTACGTTTCTCTTTTGGTAGCCCGCAGAGTACTTTCCTGTACCAAAGTTGCTGGAACATAGGGGTGAAGGCTCTAACTCATGGCATCTTTTATCAGTATCTCCACATGTTGGAAGGGACATCTGGCTCCTTCTACCCCGATCCAGGTGTTGGTGTCCTGGGTAGCCTATGTCGGCTCTTTTGATCTTCCTGCCTCAGTCTTCTGACTGGTGGGATTGCAAGTATGCACAGCTATCCCCAGCTTTACGTTCTTTTTTCTTTTCTTACTCTTTTAAGTAGTGCTAGGTATCAGAATCAGGACCTTTCATGTGCTAAGCAAGTGCTCTACCACGCATATATATTTCCTTTGGAGGGCCTGGGATATATACATACCTCAGTTTTTCCAATCCTGTTTTATAAGTGCATTCATCCCATTCAGGAGGTCTCTCCCTAGTCACCCCCAAGACCCTTCGTATACTAAATATACTACACCTTAGAATTTGGCAATGAAATTGCTGGCTCTTGCCAGATATCAAATATGCTAATGCCTTGACTTCAGAGTCCAGCAAATTTCTCTTGTTCATAAACTAGTTTATGGTTTACTGTATAGCCCAAACATACTAAGACATAAAATTGGATTTTGAAAGTTGAGAGTGCTACTATAAAAACTGTATTAAAATGTGACCGTGGCTTTGGAACTGTTTAATAAATAGAAGCTGGAAGAGTTGTGCGGTATAAGCTAGAAAATGCCTGGATTGCTGCTGTGAGAGACTGCACAGAAGGCTCAAGAAAAACCCATGTGAAGAACTCTCGAAAATGCTGTAATCTTCTTACAGAGCACCTAAGCAAGGCTAGGGAGGTGACTCCGCAGATGAGGTGCAGCCGTGAGTGTGGGTCCCAGCACTCACGCGAAAGTTGGGCATGGCATCGCCCAGCTGTTACCCCAGGATTGAGGAAGATAAAGGTGGCATTGGACAGAAGTGGGAATGGGAGTCCCAGGATCTTTCTATGAGACCTTGCCTCAAAAATAAGGGGAAGAAGGATCAACTGGGGGGGGTACTGAGAGAAATGAGTGATATTGGGGGGCATCCCCAGGGCGAGGTGAAAACCTAGCACAATGGAAACTCCGTGGAATCTGTGAGGGTAACTCTAGCAAAGACTCCTTCTAATGGGGACTCTGAATCGGCCATCTTCTGTAACCAGGCAAACCAGGTAGAGGGATTGGGACACCAATCCAGCCACATAACCTTTGAGCTACAGTGTGTCCTGCCTGCAGAGTGTTCTGGGCCCCTAACCTACAGAACTGTCATCAAGGAGACAAGAGAGGCTTCCTCCAGCAACCAATGGGAGCAGATGGACAGTCCCTACAGCTTGGGAAACCCTGAAGAGGACAGGGAGAGACAATCAGAGGAGCCAGAGGGGTCAGGGGCACCAGGAGAACAGTGCCCACAGAATCAATTGACTCGGACTCATGGGGCTTGCAGAGAACAGGGAGTCTGTAGGGGTATGACCCAGGTCCTCTGCATATATGTTGTGGATGAGTAGCTTGATGTTCTTGTGGAATTCCTATCAGTGGGAACAGAGGCAGTAGCTGACTCTTTTGTTGTTTGTTGTTTTGGGTTTTGTTTGTTTGTTTGTTTGTTTTTTGAGACAGGGCTTCTCTGTACATTTGGAGCCTGTCCTGGAACTAGCTCTCTGTAGACCAGGCTGGCCTCGAACTCACAGAGATCCACCTGCCTCTGCCTCCCAAGTGCTGGGATTAAAGACGTGCGCCACCACTGCCCAGCAGTAGCTGACTCTTTTGCCTGCTTTTGGTACCCTTTTCCACCTTGATGTGATGGTGTACACCTGGTCGTATTAGAGCATATTAGGCCATGTCTGGTTGATGTCTCTGCATCAGAGACATCAGGTAGATCTGCTCTTTTCTGAGGGAGGATTAAGGGGAGATAGGTCTGGGGGGAGGGGAGGGAGGGGAAACTGTAATCGGGGTATAATATATGAGAGAAGAATAAAAAATAAAAATGAGGAGAACAATTTATGAAGACACCCCATGTCAACCTCTGGCCCCAACATGCATGTGCACACATACAAATACATTATATTATATGTGTATAATACATATATATTATATGCATATGTATACAATACACATATACAATGCAGTATACATATAACACACAAATACATAAATAGTTATAAACAGAATGTTGGTATTCATAAGTATAACAGAGGACACTCTGATGAGATCTCACAAGGGAATTTAAAACATGTAACCATAAATTGTAGGTAATGTATCTTTGTTATTGTGGGAGAAAACTGGTTGAACTAGGAGCGATTAGACGAAAAAATAATTCGTACAAGGGGAGGCATCACAGTAACAACAAAATACTATACAAAGCCAGAGTGCTCCTAACAGCCCAACAGTGGCATACAAATACATAAAGCAATGGGAAAGAATAGAGAACCCAGAAATAAACTCGTGCATTTATGGTCAGTTGATTTTGAATAAAGCTGCCAAGAACACACAATAGAAAAGGCCAGTCTTTTTAGTAAATGGTGCTGGAAAAACTGGATAGCAACATGCAGAAGAATAAAATTGTACCTTCACCTACCATCTTATTTAACAAATCAAGTCAATGCACTAAATATTTAAATGTAAAACATGAACGTATATAATTATTTCAAGAGAGCGAGCAATATGGCTCAGCCAGCAATACATTTGCTGCCAAGCCTAACAGCCTGCGTTATATCCCCATGTAATGTGGGTCCTGGTGTTTGCTAAGTTTTTTCCATGGGATGGGGAAAGAATTAACTGTCTAGGAAAGACAACACACCAAAATGCAGAAAGAATAAAAGGAAAAAAATAGAAGCTTTCTTGAGGCAGGCTGAGATTGCTTGTTTGATGGTAAGGGAGGGAAAACCGGGAGTTAGGAAGTCTGCTGGGGCAGAGGGTGGGGGTTGCTTTGTGTATAGGGGTGCTCTGAGTTAGGTGTTTTCTAAGACCATCTCATTTTTCTTATCACCTCACCCAGATGTTTTTATGTGAGCAGGCTTTTTCTTCCCTATTGCTGTTTCCATGGGAAAGGAAATACCCATATTGGGCATTTTCTTTTCTTTTTTTTTTTTTTTTTGGTTTTTTCGAGACAGGGTTTCTCTGTAGCTTTTTGGTTCCTGTCCTGGAACTAGCTCTTGTAGACCAGACTGGCCTCGAACTCACAGAGATCCGCCTGCTTCTGCCTCCCGAGTGCTGGGATTAAAGGCGTGCACCGCCACCGCCTGGTTTATATTGGGCATTTTCAACAGCGCCAAGACTCTGAAAGGCTATGTGAAGTTTTGTTTTTTTTTGTTGTTGTTTTTTTTTTTTTTTGATTTTTCGAGACAGGGTTTCTCTGTGGCTTTGGAGCCTGTCCTGGAACTAGCTCTTGTAGACCAGGCTGGTCTCGAACTCACAGAGATCCGCCTACCTCTGCCTCCCAAGTGCTGGGATTAAAGGCGTGCGCCACCACCGCCCGGCATTTGGAATTGGACTAATGGCATTTTGCATCATGATGTGACCTGTGGTCCCGGGAGTGGAATGTGGTGCTTTGAATGAGAATATGTCCCCATAGACTTGGATGTTTGACTACTTGGCCCTAAATTGGTGGTGGGTGGTGTCTGGTAAGTTTAGGACACATGACCTTGCTGGAGGAAGTCCGTCACTAGGAGTGGGCTTTAAGTGTTCAAAAGCTGCAAGCCCTTTCAAGCTTGTTCTCTCTACATTCTGCTTGTGGATTGAGATGCGATCCCTCAGCTCTCAACTTCTGGCTCCAGCTGCTTCTGTCTAGCTGCTACGTAAGCTGTTCAGAACCAACAGTCCAGTGTTATGGCAGAGCCTCTTCTGTACTGCATAAAAGCAAACTGATCCTTTTCTATAAGGTTTAACTGGGGACTTACCAAATCCAGACGGTCAGACTTCTGCTTAAGTCAAAGGTCTGCTCTCAGTAACAATTTTAAGGACCTTGCCGGGCGGTGGTGGCCCACGCCTTTAATCCCAGCACTTGGGAGGCAGAGGCAGGCAGATCTCTGTGAGTTCGAGACCAGCCTGGTCTACAAGAGCTAGTCCCAGGACAGGCTCCAAAACCACAGAGAAACCCTGTTTCGAAAAACCAAAAAAAAAAAAAAAAATTTTTAAGGACCTGCCACCTGCTGCCATGCCCCCCTTCCACCATGACAGATGCTTATCCCTCTGGAACCATAAGGCCAAATAAACCCTTCCTTCTATAAGTTGCCTTGGTCATGATGTTTTACCACAGCGACAGTAAATGAACTAATACATGTAGTAAGGTCAGCAGTTAGTTTTATTTCCAGTATAGCATAGTTGGATAGAATTTTAAATGATGCTCTCAAGGTTTTGAACAAGGTTATGTTATATGAGCCATAGGCCAGATCCCTGTAGATCCCTATGAATGGCTAATTTTTGTTTAGTGAGACAGAGAGAGTGATTGTGAATGCCCGGTGAACATTCTCTAACCGTCAGAATCCCTGTCAGTGGTCACTAGGACTGATCTTAGGTTCATTTAGGGAAGTCTAGTTAAAACTTGAAAAGGAAAAAAAAAAAACAAAAAAAAACTTGAAAAGGATAGACATCCCAGTGGGTTTGTTGGAGGACAAGGTTTTTTTTTTTTTTTTTTTTTTTTTTTTTTTTTTTTTTTTTTTTTTTGGTTTTTCAAGACAGGGTTTCTCTGTAGTTTTTGGAGCCTGTCCTGGAACTAGCTCTGTAGACCGGGCTGGCCTTGAACTCACAGAGATCCGCCTGCCTCTGCCTCCCAAGTGCTGGGATTAAAGGCGTGCGCCACCACCGCCCGGCTGGAGGACAAGGTTTTAATAGTAATTCCAGCAATCTGTCAGACTTTCTCCTCATACCTTGGTGTTAGATATAGTGATAAGAAGATTGTTTCCCCAATCCAAATTTAGGACCAGAAAAGCTGAAGAAGCAGGACACGGAGTTCTCAAGGCCATTACAGCAGGAAGACGATAATCCAGAGACGAACAACTGTTTCCAGAAAGACTCCAAATAATGTTAGTTGGTGGGCAATCTCCAATGAGGGAGGCATGCATGGTGTATAGTCCTACTGACAAGCTGTACTGAGGAGAGCATCAAGAGCAAATAGCATTCAGATACAGAGAGATGCTAGCCACATAGGAGTTAGATGGTTATTTCTGGGAGAGCAGTCTGCTTTCTCTGGTTCACAGGAGTAGGGGCTGGCTTTGGAAGAGGTATTGTGTATGACTTCCTCAGATGGGGACCACTGCATGGAGTACCATCTCCTGTCCACACCAGACACCTTGACAGCCGCAGGAATAGATAAAATGACAGGTTAAGGGACATCCAGTGTAGAAAGGAAGAGAGAGAAGTTTCTTTTGCTTTTCAAGTTAAAATGATCGTAGACCTGTCTCTCTTGGGTTCAGGTAGGTATAGTATTGAATTGAGCCAAAGTCATGATGCCCCATATCTAGGCTGCATTTTTTTATCAAGTAGAAAATCATGCTGGGCATGGTAGCACATGCCTTTAATCTCAGCCCTTGGGAAGCATAGGCAGGCTATCTGTGAGTTCGAGGCCAGCCAAGACAGTCAGGGCTGTTACATAGAGAAACCTTGTCTCAAATCTAAAAAAAAAAAGAAAAGAAAAGAAAAAAATCATTACTGAGAAATAGTTGTCTAAGCAGCTTCTCATATGGATTTAAGCCTAATGTCTAGGGTTTGTGAACCTTAAACTGTTAAAGAGTCAAACCAATCATTTTTCTGTGTGTGTTTTTGAGACAGGGTTTCTCTGTGTAGCCTTGGCTGCCTTGGAATTTGTTCTGTAGACCAGGATGGTCTCGAACTCACGGAGAGCCACCTGCCTCTGCCTCCCAAGTGCTGGGATTAAAGATGCATGCCGCCACCACCAAGCAGTCAATCATTTTAATTGTGGGCCATATTTTACTTTTTGGTGTTTAAGACCACACAGGCTGCCAAAGTTGATTGTTTTGTTGTTGTTGTTGTTGTTTTGTATTGCTAAGATGAGTTGAGGATCTGGTCCTCAAGGATCACTCAGGCTTGAGACCCTCAGACTCTTTGTTCCATCGATGTGACTTTACGTCAAGGGCCTTGCTTAACTGTGGCCTCCCTTGTGAGCATGGAGGAAAATATTTGGCCCACTCTTTGAAGCCTAGACACTAGTTAAAAGTTCACTGGGTGGACTTTATGGCCTCCCATGAACAAGAGAACATGCGGCTCCCCACAGCGAACGTTTTGACAGATGTCCCATAGTCTCCTGGGACCCAGTGGAACTTGAAGGCCAAAGGGGAAGCTATTCTTCATTTTAATCCCTCTGACCACATTAGTGTAGCCTCCATGCATGGCCACTGAATCCCCAGAAGGCCAGTTACAGCAGTCTGGTACTTTTAACTACAGTGTAACATTTAGATAAACTCTGCAACCAGTGTTTTCAACCACTGAGCCATTTCTCCAGTGCCCGGACATTCTTTTTTTTTTTTTTTTTTTTGAAATTAGTCCTTGTAATTGTTATGACGAGTAGACCTTTGACTTAAGCAGAAGTCTGTCCTTCTGGACTTGGTAAGTTCCCAGTTAAACCTTACAGAAAAGGAGCAACTTGCTTTATAGAGTGCCAAAAAAGATCTGACATAACACCAGACTACTGGTTTTGAGCAGCTTAAGTAGACAGATGCAGCATTTCCTCAAATCCATGCTGATAACCTCTCCCAGGGATCACCAAAATCAGCACACCTATGGTGTGGTGTTAGCGTTACTAGTGAGAATGCTTTGTAAGACAATCCTCTCGATGAAGAACATCCTACTAGCTACTATTAATACAGACACTTTAATAGCATGAGATAAATAACAGTAAGCTATGCTAGAGACAGCTTACCTGTTAGCCGGCCTTTATTTTTTTATGTGCATTAATTTTTTTACCAGGGGTATCAGGTCACCTGGAACTGGAGTTAGAAACAGTTGTGAGCTGCCATGTGGGTGCTGAGAACTGAACCCAGGTCCTCCGGAAGAGCAATCAGTGCTCTTAGCTGCTGAGCCATCTCTCCAGCCCCCTTGTTAGCTGTTCTTAAGGGTACAAAGCCTTTATACTTCTGTTGTCTTGTTCTCTCTGTCACAGAGTCAGGGGGCCAGTCTGACTCAGGGAAGGGGGCTTTGGAGGACATTTTGAGACAAATATGCCTGGGTCTGAAGTTGGAAGGCCAAATCCCACCTCCAGAGCCAGCATCTCAGTAAGCTTAAGCAACACATTACACTTTACTAAACAATACAATGTATGCATATGTATAATGTATATATATAAATAGTGACTATACAGAGTGGGGTGGAGAGAGAGAGAGAAAACATAAACTGGTGAATGTTGGATAGAAGACTTGCTGTTTGTTGTTGAGTCCAGGGTTGACTGGATAGACCCAAAGTACCCACCCTCTTTTTAACCTATAATTTGATTAGATAGATGAGTCTCATCAGAAAGGCCTGTGGGACTGAGAAGAAACAAAATCCTTTTAGAATACTATAAAATTTCCTTTTAGAATACTATAAAAGACAACACTTGATTTGAAAACATTACCCTCTGATTTCTTTATGCTTCATAAGGTCCAGGGTATGTGGTGTCTAGACTCACGATCAAACAAGATCAAACTAACAGAGAGACCTTTACCAATGTCTAACTTGAGACCCTCGCTGCTTAGACTTGAGATGACCAACTGCATGGAAGCCTGCATGCACAATCAGTCTGAGTGTGCCTGAACATGGGGCAGACCACCTGAAAAACCTAAAAAGTTCCTACTCTCCTCTAATAAGATCAAGTTGTAGAGGAGGTTCACTCTCTTCCTGGCAAGGGGCCTTCTGGTAAGAGTGAGATGTGACCTTTGCTTTCCTTAAATCTGTTCTCTTTGGGTTCCGCTAAAGAGGGGAGTCTGAACATAGGTGGGTCTGAACTCTCCTGCAACTCCTGCAAGGGCAACATCCCAGAGGATACTGGGGTCAGGCCTCCTGGGGAAAGGATATTGCTCTTTCTTTTTTTTTTTTTTCGAGACAGGGTTTCTCTGTGGTTTTGGAGCCTGTCCTGGAACTAGCTCTTGTAGACCAGGCTGGTCTCGAACTCACAGAGATCCACCTGCCTCTGCCTCCCAAGTGCTGGGATTAAAGGCATGCGCCACCACCGCCCGGCATGGATATTGCTCTTTCATCTTTGTGTCTGAGTGTCGCGCCCACCTCGGCCAGCAAGGATGACGCGACCACCGGAGCTCTTCTCACTGCAGTTTTATTTCAGGACCTTTTGACAATTGTAAAATCTCTTTCACTCTCACTCTCTCTCTCTCTCTCTCTCTCTCTCTCTCTCTCTCTCTCTCTCTCTCTCTCTCTCTCTCTCTCTCTCTCTCTCTCTCTCTCTTCTCTCTCTCCGGGCAAACCTCTCCCAGCCCTTAAGAAGGCATGGGCAACCAACCCCGGATTGCCAGGTGGGCACTGCCCATAGGTCCATGCATATGCAAGCAGCTGACAATCATTGCGTGATAATAGCATAAGTCAGGCCTAGTTGATATTAGTTATCACAGAGAGCACTCGCTTTCGGGATCGCGGAGGGCGGGAGCCAGCACCATCAGGTGCAACTCCACGCAGCTCTCTACATTGCCATCAGGTGTGGCTTCACGCAGCTCGCTACATCTGAGGATCTACTTTTGCTGAGCTCTTGAGAAGGCAGCCCAATGGTAACTTTAGAGGCATGCTGGGGCCACTTTGTCCAATCTGCTACAAGATGGATGAGCAAGGACAGAAATCTTGGGTCTGGCTTACTCTTTCCCAATTGGCACTCACCAGCCTCTTTGGAGAGCAAGAGGGAGCAGGGGTGCTTTTTAGTCTGACTTGGGGACAGGCCAGGTGAGCAGTAGGATTTCAGGACTTAACTGCTGCCCAGGGCCCAGCCATCTCCCTTTTCCTCATCCAGTGTCTTTTTTTCCAGATCTTTCCTGGCGCAGGGGCTTGGGCCCTGGTCCCTACAGTCTTTTTGCTTATATTCCCAATATTTCTGGGATTGCCATTACTTTAAACAAAAGATCTGCCATTTGGTCTTTTGGAGAAAGGATGCAGGCGAACAGATGCTAATTAGTTGGAAGTTTGTCCTAGCCTATCCAGGAAAGGATTTGAAACAGCTCTCTGCTGGTGTTAGAAGGATCTAGTTGAGGGAAAAATGGCCAAGGTTAGCAATGATGGCTCTTCACCTTTAATCCCAGCACTTGGAAGGCAGAGGCAGGTGGATCTCTGAGTTTGGGGCCAGCCTGGTCTACAGAGTGAGTTCCAGGACAGCCAGAGCTACACCGAGAAACCCTGTCTTGAGAAACAAAAACCAAGAGGAAAAAAACCCAAACAGCCGGGCGGCAGTGGTGCACGCCTTTAATCTCAGCACTCGGGAGGCAGAGGCAGGTGGATCTCTGGGAGTTCGAGGCCAGCCTGGTCTACAAGAGCTAGTTCCGGGACAGGCACCAAAGCTACAGAGAAACCCTGTCTCGAAAAACCAAAAAAAAAAAAAAAAAAAAAAAAAACCCAAACAAACAAAACTCAAACAACCCCCCCAAAACAAACAAAAACTGGCCAAGGTCCCCAGGGCTGCTATTATTATGTTGATAATGCTTTACAAGCAGCGAAGTTCCCTAGGCCATGTGGTCTATGAACAAAGCTGGTGAAGAGGATAAAAGAGAAAAAAGAAGCTTGAGACACAAAGAGGACTCACAAAAAGCCAATTCCTACAGGACCTAGAAAGGGGAAGTTTAAGGCTCTGGTCAAACAAGTGAGCCATGGTGCACGTTTTATTTCTTTTTTTTATTTACTTTTTGGTTTTTAAAAAAATATTTATTCATTATGTATACAATATTCTATCTGTGTGTATGCCTACAGGCCAGAAGAGGGCACCAGACCCCATTTCTGATGGTTGTGAGCCACCATGTGGTTGCTGGGAATTGAACTCAGGACCTTTGGAAGAGCAGGCAATGCTCTTAACCTCTGAGCCATTTCTCCAGCCCCTTACTTTTTGGTTTTTGGTTTTTCAAGACAGGGTTTCTCTGTGTAACAGTCCTAGCTGTCCTGGAACTCGCTCTTATAGACCAGAGGACTCTTATAGACCTGAGGACTACATTTGGGGGAGGTGTGTCCCTCCCCTTGCAGTCCAGAAATTGTGGGGACAGATCCCCTCCTTAGCCCCCTTCCTTCCCCCTCCCCCAGACCTTTCCAGCCATTTTGGAGCAGGTGATAGGAGTGCCCCTGGAGCAGTGCAGTGCCCCTTAGCTTAGCTGTGGTGGGATAAACCCTGCCCCGGTTGCACAGAAATTGAGGCCTCAGAGCAATTTCCTTTTAGCTGTTAAAGGGTCAAAGCCTTTAGCTCCCCAGAGACTAGCCCCACCCCCATTCTTCCCGGTTCTCAAAGAAAGTAAAGAGGGCCAGCTGGGGGATTTGGCAATGCTAATCATGGCTGGTCTTCTACCTGCTACCCTCAACCCACAGTTTTGAAGGGGTCTCCAGCTCATCGGTTGATCACAACTGTTCCCGAGTCCTTCTTGAAATCAGTGTGGAGTCTTCTCGGATCTCCCTCTGAAGGGTCAGAAAATAAGAATATAGAAATGTAGATTCCAGGAATAAGAATATAGGAATAGAGAAACACAAAGTTGTAAGCCTAGGAGAATGAGAACAGATGTCAGCAGCTTTCTCAGCAGCTTCAGGATTAACTATTAACAGTGGGTTATTTCGCTTCGCAACCCATAGCTCTATTTACAAGGCCAAAGCATCTCTCTGCAAACTGCGGGCTAGCCTATGATATGAGCTGCGTCAACTTTTAGGAGACAGATATATGTCCTCTGGGTTGTGCATTATCCCTGCTAAGTGAAACTGGCAGCATCTAAGGGGAGAGCACAGGGCTTCAGGAAACACCACCTGGAAGTACCAAGGAAGACAATAGATTAAGTACAAACACTAGTTTAACTGAGAAGAAACTCTGTTAATGGAGATTGTAAAGTAAGGCAATCTGTATCTAAGTTTTACCTCGAGACTGTAAAAATTCCTTTGTTCAGACCTAATGCTTGGTGCCCCTACTGTAAAAGGTGGGTGCAGTAACTGGCCTTTGGCCACAAGCCTAACAAAATCCATCTCTGGCTGTGGTCTCAGCTAGCTGATAAGCTTTTTGTGCGCCATGGAGATTTTTTTCCCCTGGATTCTGGTTTCTGGGATAAAGTTTGCTTCTGGTTTATTAGACTTTAGTGGTCTGTCCCCATCTTTGCGCAACCACCCTGGACCCAACACCCCGAGACATCTGAGAACTGCGGCCGGAATCCTGCTGTTAGCTGGGCTTGCTCCATGGGACAGGAAGAGAACTGACTGTCCAGGAAAGGCATCAGACTGAAAAGCAGAGAGAAAGAAACCATTTTCAACCGCTTTATTGAGGTAGGCTGACTGCTAAGAAGGGAAACCCAGAGAGAGGTGGGAATCTCCAGGGAGTGGAGTCCTCTAGGTTTGGCATTTTAGAAGATTCCTGGGTCCTCCCATTTTTCTTATCATCTCACTCAGATGGCTGCCCCTGAGTGGGCCTTTTCCTCTTGGCCACCTCCAAGAAAGGAGGTAGTTCTCTCAGGAGGCCTGGCCCTGCTTCCTCTATCTGCCTATATTCATTCAATTTTCCCTCACCCACAGTCGCACGGCGAAAGGAGAGAATTGACTCCCTCAAGTTGCCCTTTGACCTCCACATGCACCACACTGTGGCATTTTTATGTGCACACACACACATACACACAATAAATAAATGTAAAAATAATTAAATCACTGCAAGAAAACTTAAAAGAGAAAGTGCTGTGTCATTGCTTGAACAATGATATTTGAAATGCAGGTAACAAAGACAAAGACAAAAATAGACAAGTGGGATTGCATCAAACTGAAAAGAATCTTCACAGCCAAAGGAGAAAATAACCTTTATAAAATAAAACAACTGACAGAAATGGTAGGAAACATTGCAAGCACTCAAACATTTCTGGATAAAATGGCTGGTTAAAAGCTACGTCCAGCCGGGCGGTGGTGGGAATCTCCAGGGAGTGTGGTCCTCTAGGTTTGGCATTTTTGGCACAGCTTTAATCCTAGCACTCTGAGCTCAAGGCCAGCCTGGTCTACAAGAGCTAGTTCCAGGCCAGGCTCCAAAGCTACAGAGAAACCCTGTCTCAGGAAAAAAAAAAAAAAAAAAAAAAAAAAAAAAAAAAAAAAAGCTATATCCGTGTGACTAGCTGATGGAAATCGGAGGAACAATGGCAGTAGGAAGATTTTACCATTTCACAAGCTACTTCTCTCTACCCCAAGTTCCACTTGCTTATTGTCCAGCGAACTGTCCCCCGGAACTAGACTGGCAGCTACTACAGGACAAAAGGACAAAAACAGGACTAAGGACAAAAGCTGTGTCAACAGGGATCACGTAGAAGGGGACCCCAGGGACCATCATCCCTGGGACTGTCCTTGGCACGCCAGATGGCAGGAATGATGCGCAAGCTCCAAATGGTGCTCCTGGCACCACACGCTGACCTGCCTGGCCTGATTCCCGCAAAGGTGGCTGTGCTGAAGATACTCCCGGATGCCCCCCATCTTCGAGAAAAAAGCACGCTCTCTCCATGAATGAACCTCACACAGATGTGGCTCTAGAAATCACCAAGGGGAGAGTTGGATGGATGAAAACATCAACATGGAGTCTATTCTGGAGCGGGGCAGAGAAGGCGGAGAGTAACTCAGGCTCTCCCGGAGGCGAGGCAAAACTCCAGTATGGAGGCCAGCTGCTTTCATTATCTTCATCAAGCCTTCCTTCCCTCCCACAGCTGTTCCTTATTTATGTAATACCCAACATCACCGCAGCAGATCAGCCCAGTCTCACGGCCTGTGCCTTATATTGTTTTCTTTTTCTTTTGCCTCTAAGAATACAGGCTACCCTGATTTACAGTCTCTGTGGCTGGGCCTCCTCAGAGACGATACTGTTCTGTGTTATTCCTCTCTTAGAAACTTACCTCTGTGTGTAGATGATATGTATACATGTATGTTCTTCTCCTGGAGATTTCCAGAGTCCTACCTATGTGGCATTCACTCGTGGAGATAGCATGTTTTGTTTTGTTTTGTTTGCTGGGATGTGGGAATAGTGGAGAGGACAGATTGGGCATCAGTCCCACCATCCGCCTTGTTTGAGACAGGGTCCCTTTGCTGTTACTGTTGTCCACAGCTGTGCACACCAGGAGCGCAGACTCACAAGCTTCTGGGGAGTCCCCTGTCCCTGCCACCTATGTCCTCTTTTCTAGATGGTATATGTGTCCTATAGATTTGAACCCAGGTTCTCATATTTGCACAGCAAACACTTTACCCAACGAGCTGACTCTCAAGCCCTCCAGTCTCCATCACCCTCCCATATTTCCTTTCTCCTTGCTTTACTTCCTAGCTAGCAGCCCAACACCTACCAATCTCTAGTTCCGCCGTGGGTTCTTTTCTGTTCCTGCCCACTCACAACAATGATATATTAGTACACATGATTAGTAGTGTCCTTTAACTCACTAAATCAATCGGTGCTAAGGAGGAAGGAGCATTTTGTTATCAACTGCTACACTAATATCGTAGAGAATTTACTGCCGGATGGTGAGTGTTGTTGAAGACAATACTTATCTCTCAGGGAGAGGACAGGTATAGAGTGTGGTGACCTGAACACCAATATTCCAGAAGAAAATGTAACGTCAGTCCTAATAAAACCTTGTCTCTCCTGAAAAACCAGATATACCTCAGTAAAATAAGAAATACACCTGAATTAAAATACCAATAAATTAGCCAATGCTATAACCTCAGAAGGCCAAGTCTCAGTGCAAAAAAATTAACATGAAAAACCAAGGCAACATGTCTCCTCCAAAAGCTAATTATTAAATCCCAATGAACAATTATAAATATGTTCTAATGATTCAAAGGAATGAGTGAACTCCAAGAGAACACAAACATCTGAATAAAATAAGAGAATCAATACAGAAAATGAGAACTCAATAAAGAGAAAGAAATACTGAAGAAAAGCCAAACTGAAAGAAAACTTTAATAAGTCAAGTAAAAAGTTAAGTGGAAAGCTTCATAAATAGAATGGATTATCAGACCACAGAATATCAGAACTTGAAGAAAAGACAGAGGGATTTGATCATTCAATAAAAGAAAATGATAAAACCGGGCGGGGGTGGCGCACACCTTTAATCCCAGCACTTGGGGGCTGGAGAGATGGCTCAGTGGTTAAGGGCACTGACTGCTCTTCCAGAGGACTCGGGTTCAATTCCCAGCATCCACATGGCAGCTCACAACTGTCTGAAGATCCAGTTCAGCGGATCTGACACCTTCGCGCTAATACGCATAAAATAAAAGTTAAATCAAACATAAAAAGATATTTTTTTAAAAAAAAAATAATCCCAGCACTTGGGAGGCAGAGGCAGGAGGATCTCTGTGAGTTCGAGACCAGCCTGGTCTACAAGAGCTAGTTCCAGGACAGGCTCCAAAGCCACAGAGAAACCCTGTCTCAAAAAACCAAAATAAATAAATAAATAAATAAATGAAAAAAAACCTGATATTTCTCAAAAGAGAACATAAAAATGGTCAGTGAACATTGACCAGAGACAGTCAGAGCTCAGATGGGCATCCAGTCACTCTGTGCCTTGTTGGCGGAAAATATGTAAATATGACCAAAGGAGCTGGGCGGTGGTGGCGCACGCCTTTAATCCCAGCACTCGGGAGGCAGAGGCAGGTGGATCTCTGGGAGTTTGAGGCCAGCCTGGTCTACAAGAGCTAGTTCCAGGACAGGCTCCAAAACCACAGAGAAACCCTGTCTCGAAAAACCAAAAAAAAAAAAAAAAAAAAAAGAAAGAAAGAAAGAAAAAAAAATTTAAAAAAGAACAAGGATTGCAAAGCACCCAAGAGGCCTTTGTGAGATGAAATATCAACTCGCCATGACTTGGACTCATTTGGTGAGACACTCTCAGCTGCCTTTATTGAGTTGTCCTGTGGACCCGTCTACGAGAAGGAATGTCTTGGTTGTTAATTGACGTAGAAAGACCCACCCTGAATGTGGGTGGCTCCAGTTCATGAGCTGGACCTGGACCCCTGCAGAGTGAAGAAAGCGAGCTGAGCATAATCAGCAGACTGGCAGGCAAGCAAAGCCATATTAGTTTTCTCTATGCTCTTGGCTACCGATGTCATGTGGCTAGCTGTTTGCGTTCCCGACTTGACTTCCCTGAAATGAGGGATAGTGACCTGGAATTTTGAGCCTTATCAACCTATTCTTCCCCCGGTGTCATTTGTTTGGTTTTGGAAGGCTATTAGTCATAGTAACAGAAATGAGTCTAGAACAGGCCTTCTTCAGCTTCTTTGACTGTTCTGAACATTAACCCAAATCAAAGAACTCCCCGGTTCTTCTTTGGTGCTATTGTTCTCCCAGGTTCTTCCGTGGTGCTATTATGAAGAGACCTGGAAAGACAAGTAAGAAGCCCACTGCACGTGGCTGGAGAGATGGCTCAGTGGTTGAGAGCACTGACTGTTCTTCCAGAGGACCCAGCTTCAATTCCCAACACCACATGGCAGCTCACAACTGTGTGTAATTCCAGTTCCAGGGGATCTGACATCCTTACACAGACATACATGCAGGCACAACACCAATGCACATTAAATAAAAAAAATAAAGTATTTTTTTTTAAAAAAAAACCTACTGCACACGGCAAGAGCCTTACTAAGAGAAGGCTACCAAGCTGAAGGAAAACCCCAGAAAGGATACTGTTGTCTACTACTAAAAAGCCAGACAGAGGTAGCACACGCCTTTAACCCCAGCACTAGGGAGACAGAGGCAGGAGGATCTCTGTGAGTTCGAGGCCAGCCTGGTCTACAGAGTGAGTTCCAGGACTAGCTTCATAGCTACTGAGAAACCCTGTCCTGAAAAACCAAAAAAGAAAAAGGAGCCGGGCAGTGGTGGTGCACGCCTTTAATCCCAGCACTCGGGAGGCAGAGGCAGGAGGATCTCTGGGAGTTCGAGGCCAGCCTGGTCTACAAGAGCTAGTTCCAGGACAGGCTCCAAAACCACAGAGAAATCCTGTCTCGAAAAACAACAAAAAAAAAAAAAAAAAGAAGAAAGAAAAAAGAAAGAAAAAGGAAAGAAAATCTGAAGCATCAAGGTTAAGGAGAGTAAGGTCAAGCAAAGGAGAGGAGGATAACACGGAAGATGAGAAGTAGAAAAAGGATGCTGATGCTGAATAAATTGGTTCTAGTGCAACTTTTTTCTTGGTTTTACAGCATCTAACATCTCATAGTCACTCATTTTAGCTGGGTGGTGGTGGCGCACGCCTTTAATCCCAGCACTTGGGAGGCAGAGGCAGGCGGATCTCTGTGAGTTCGAGACCAGCCTGGTCTACAAGAGCTAGTTCCAGGACAGGCTCCAAAACCACAGAGAAACCCTGTCTCGAAAAACCAAAAAAAAAAAAAAAAGAAAGAAAAAAGAAAGATAAAGGAAAGAAAATCTGAAGCATCAAGGTTAAGGAGAGTAAGGTCAAGCAAAGGAGAGGAGGATAACACAGAAGATGAGAAGTAGAAAAAGGATACTGATGCTGAATAAATTGGTTCTAGCCGGGCGGTGGTGGCGCACGCCTTTAATCCCAGCACTCGGGAGGCAGAGACAGGCGGATCTCTGTGAGTTCGAGACCAGCCTGGTCTACAAGAGCTAGTTCCAGGACAGGCTCCAAAACCACAGAGAAACCCTGTCTCAAAAAACCAAAAAAAAAAAAAAATAAAAAAAAATAAATTGGTTCTAGTGCAACTTTTTTCTTGGTTTTACAGCATCTAACATCTCATAGTCACTCATTTTAAAGAGGATAACTTGAAATGTAAGTATTGTAAGACTCAATTTTCCTTGAACAGTGTCCCTATTTCTTTAGTTAATTAACACGCTACTGAAAATTTCTATGGATCTCCTGTTCTTGGCTTGGTACAATATGGAGGAGGGATTCAACTGACATGGAAAGTTAGAGCAAGTTGTTCGTGCACAGCACTGACTAGTCACGCACAGACAGGGTGGCGGTTCCTTCAACCTCAGCTGCCACTGATAAAACTCGTGCAAGTTCATTGCTCTGCTAACTGAAGAGCACTCTGAAACTGCAAAAAATCAATTGTTTTGTTGGCATTCTGAATACTTCTAAGAAAATATAATTTTCATTAACATTGTTTTATTTTAAGTAACCAACATAGCTGGGAAAGTTATCACCATTACCAATCATCAGGGAAATGTAAATTAAAGTCCCAATCAGTTACCACTCTTATGCTTGTTAGAACGGTTATTATCAAAAACACTAGACACGTCTCATTGAGTATATGATGAAAAGGGAGCCCTTGCACACTGTTGGTGAGAATGTGAGCTAGTTGAGTCACTACAGAATAGAGCATAGAAGTTTCTCAAAGTTAAAGACAGAATTGCCATATGATCCAATTAGCCCATAACTGGATATTGTAGCATTACTCTCAACAACTAACAAATAGAATCAACCTAAATGTTCAACAGACGAGTGGAGCGAGGAGAAAGTGGCACATATACACAATGCTATATGTTAAAGGTAAAGAAAGAATGAAAGCCTACTATCAATGGCATCACAGAGGAGTCTAGGGGACAGTGTGTTAAGTGAGATAAGGCAGGCACAGAAAAGCAAGAACTATACAGTTTCACACAGATATAATGCCTAAAAATGTTGAGCTCATAGAAGATGAGAATTGAATAGAGGTTACTAGAGATTAGAGAGAGCAGAGATGGAAGCAATCAATTCAAAGACGCATTGAAGAGCAGGGTGGCTGTAGTTAATGGGGTCACAATGTAGTTTTACATGTAGTGCGGGAGGCATAGCTTCTCTGTGTACCCCAAAGTGGCCTTGAGCTCACACTCACCCTATCTTATTTCTCAGGGTTGAGATTAGAAGCACGTGCCACCAGCTGTCACTAATACGCTGTATGCTTGAAAAAGCAGCGAGTGGGGCTTGTAATGTTAAATGAGTTAGCGCATTTGTTAATTAGCTCAAGCTAGTCATTCCACAATGTATATGTACCCGGGAACATCGAGTTGCATGATAAATACATGCAATGTTTTCTTTTCAATTAAAACATTGTTCATCATGATATTTGATAATGCTGTGCTATTCAGTCTTTAGGAAGACAATTCGACCATTTCCAACAGCATGGGTAGACTTAGAGGGCATGGTACTTCATGAGATATGCAAGGAGCAGAAAGACAAATGATGTACGATCGCACTTACAAGTGGAACCTAGAAAAGTAAAGGGTAGGATGGTGGCTGCCAAGAAGTGGAAAATAAGGACAGGATAGGGGAAGATGTCAGTCAAAGGGTAGAAAGGGTTGTTTTAAGTTCTATTAGGAAGAGAAGGGGTTTGGGGTTAAGATTTATTGTACGACATGGTGATCACAGTTAATAAATGTTGTTTATTTAAAAACAGCTAGGAAGCCGGGCGATGGTGGCGCACGCCTTTAATCCCAGCACTTGGGAGGCAGAGGCAGGCGGATCTCTGTAAGTTTGAGACCAGCCTGGTCTACAGAGCTAGTTCCAGGACAGGCTCCAAAGCCACAGAGAAACCCTGTCTCGAAAAATCAAAAAATAAATAAATAAATAAATAAATAAATAAATAAAAATAAATAAAAACAGCTAGGAGGATAAGTCTGAAATGCTCTCGTAACCACATGCAGTTTGCTTTACTACCACTTGAAGAAAATGAATAGGGAAGCAGAGCAGAGAGAGAGATTTCCTAGCAATAGTCCAGCATGTGGGGAAATGCCAGGCTCTTGCCTTCTGACTACCATCTTATCCCTCGCCTCAAGGGAAAGTCTTTGATAGGATTTTTATTGAGGGAGGGTCTCTCCACATAACCCAGGATGGCCTCAGACTCCCTCGCCTTCTGTCTCACCCTCCAGACTGTTGAGATTTCAGGAGTGAGTCACAACACCCAGCTTCTAATATGGTCTTCGAGGAAGGGATGCCCGTCCCAGACAGGTATGTGTCTCAGTTGTCCAGCGTTTCAAAATGTGGTCTCTTATGGAATGTGGGCTGTGGAAGTTGTACATCATCATTACAGGTTCAGAAGAACTCCAGTCCAGTGGATCTAAAACATCTGTCTGTGATCAAAGTTGCAGTATTGAATGCAGCTGTTGTGATTAATGTCTCTGGCAAGAACTCTGGCAGTTGAGTATAACTTGCAAACAATGAAATTGTGTATTTAGCTGAAGCTATACCTTTAATTTTTCTTTCTTTTTTTTTTTTTTTTTTTGGTTTTTTCGAGACAGGGTTTCTCTGTGGTTTTGGAACTAGCTCTTGTAGACCAGGCTGGTCTCGAACTCACAGAGATCCGCCTGCCTCTGCCTCTCAAGTGCTGGGATTAAAGGCGTGCGCCACCACCGCCTGGCTATACCTTTAATTTTTCTTTTCTTTTTTTAATTATTTAATTAATTAATTTATTTATTTATTAAAGATTTCTGCCTTCTCCCCGCCACCACCTCCCATTTCCCTCCCCCTCCCCCATCAAGTCCCCCTCCCTCATCATCCCTAAGAGTAATCCAGGTTCCCTGCCCTGTGGGAAGTCCAAGGACCACCCAGCTCCATCCAGGTCTAGTAAGGTGAGCATCCAAACTGCCTAGGCTCCCACAAAGCCAGTACGTGCAGTAGGATCAAAACCCATTGCCATTGTTCTTGAGTTCTCAGTAGTCCTCATTGTCTATTATGTTCAGCAAGTCCGGTTTTATCCCATGCTTTTTCAGACCTACCTTTAATTTTTCAACATGTGTTTGTGCATGTGTGTGTCAGGGGTGCTAGTGACCTCCATGTGCATGCTGTACAAGTGTGAGTGTCAGAGGACAGCCTGGGGGAGCCAGTTCTCTCCTTCTACTATGTGAGTCCCAGGGATCGAACCAGCTGTTAGGGCTTGGCAGGAAGTGGTTTTACCCATTGAGCCATGTCACAGTCATGAGCCTAAGATTACTTTTAGAAACTGACAAATAATAAAATGTCCATAGCAATATACAATGCTTTAATATGTGTCTGCTTTATGGAATAACTAGATGGAGTACTTAGCATATGCTCTACCTGAGCTGGAGGCATATCTCAGTGGCGGTAAAGCACTTTCTTTACATAGTCAGGGCTCTGAGTCTGATCACAGCACTGTAAGAAAGGAAACAGTAACAACAAGAGCCCCCTGAAAGAACGTCTATATGCATTAGTTAACATATATAGCTTTTATAGCGAAAAAGCTTTAAAAATATAGTCGTTAAGTAATCTCCAAATAGGCTGGTAGTGGTGGCACATGCCTTTAATCCCAGTGCTTAGGAGGCAGAGGCAGTGGATCTCTGTGAGTTCAAAGCCAGTCTGGTCTACAGAGTGAGTTCCAGGATAGCCAGGGCTACACAGGGAAACCTCGTTTCCAAACAAAAACAAAAACCCTCAGCTCCGTGCAGCTGTGGCAGTAATTCACTCCACAAGTAGTCTTCTTTTTTTTTATTGGGTTTTCAAGACAGGGTTTCTCTGTACCTTTGGAGCCTGCCCTGGAACTAGCTCTTGTAGACCAGGCTGGTCTCGAACTCACAGAGATCCATCTGTCTTTGCCTCCCAAGCACTGGGATTAAAGGTGTGCGCCACCACCGCCTGGAAGTATTCTTATTTTTCTATGCTTTCCATCCATCCACTTGTCTCATAATGGTTTTGCCTTGACTTGTATATGGCCCAGTTAGGGATTAGAACTCAGTTTCCTACAAGGCGTTCTTTAGTACATTCTGCAGCCACACTGCATATACAACTCTCGTTCCTACATCTTTTCCTCTTTCTCTCATCCTTCCTCCACTCTCTTTTTAATCTTTTCATTATAGTCTTCTGTGGTGGTTTGAAGAAGACTGGCCCCAGAGGTTTTATATATTTGAATGCTTGGTCATCAGGGAGTGGCGCTACTTGAGTAGAGAAAGTGTGTCACTGTGGATGGGCTTTGAGGTTTCCAAAGCCCAAGCCAGGCCCAGTATCTTACCTTCTTACTGCTGCCTGCCAATCCAGATGCAGAATTCTCAACTACCTCTCCAGCACCATGTCTGCCTGTACACCTCCATGCTACCCACCATGAAGACAAAGGACTAATCCTCCCAAACTGTAAGGCAGCCCTAAGTAAATGCTTCTTCATAAGAGTTGCCATGGTCACAGTGTCTCCTCACAGCAGTATAACACTGACTAAGACACCTTCTATAGTTTTAACACTATCCGAATCTGTGGGCCCTAACAGTACTCGAACTTTCCATTCCATTTTTTTCTTCGCAAAATGGATGTAATACTTAACCCTTATTCTTACCATTTTTCTTCCCCATCCCCTCCTAATATTATTAACAAAAGCTTAACCTTGGTTGTTTATCCTTCAAGTTCCTGAGATCAAAGGGGCCGCTGCTATTGATTGGTTAGTATGACAGCTGTATAGAGGGGTAACACCAAGGAACTATTGCTCTCTCTTAGAATGATGGAAAGTTTATAGCGGGCATCTTGAACTCCTATTTTGAGGAACTGTTTTTAAAGATTTTATATATGTGTGTGTATATGCATATATATACATATATATATATAATGATATACAATATATATAGCTGTCATTAAGAGGAGGGCAACATCATTGAGGTGAAATCTCCTGGGAAGTGTTTCCTCAAGGTCCACACACAGAAACTGTGCTCCAGAAGTGGCCAAGGTTGTACCTCGTGTTGTCAGCTGTAACCTGGTCACCGAAGAGTTATCCAGATGGTACTGGTTTTGAAGAGGCCGTGGAGAGCAGCTGAGGTTTATGCCACACATGCAGCACAGCTGGAGTCCCTGAAGAGAGCCCAGGAGAGGCTATCGGTGAAAGTGCAGCCTACTCGCAACAAAAGAGATGTCTGTATTGTAGGATGGCCACCAAGAACAGCGGTACACATTGAGTGGAGCCAGACTGATCCTAGAAGACAAGTGGTGTGCAATGCCGAGGGCAGAGCCAGAGAAGTGGCCCTTTGGAGGGTTGTAATTTAGAAAAAGCAGAGCGAGAGGGAAAGATGCCAAGTGACAGGTGGAGGGTTCATTTTTTTTTTTTTTAAAAATTGGGGGAAAGTGAATGGGAAAAGGGGGGAGGTAAGAGAGGAGACTAGCCTCTCAGGACAGGAGTAGCTAGAGAGAAGAGAGAGAGCCAGAGAGAGGGGAAGAGTGGGAGGTGGGGGGCAGGGCCCTTTTAAAAGGGAACAGAATGAATGTGCACAGGTGTGCTCTCAGTGGCTGTAGTTGAGGATGTCTATCCCAAGGTCAGGCGAGTACAGATGCCTCGATACTAACGTGGAGGAGCCCAGAAGGCTGTGAGTGGATCCCAGACATTCACACTGGGCTATTTACACAGTTGGAGTTTGGTTTTGCTCTGAATTCATTGTGACTTTGCCCTAGTTTTTCCTTCTTGAAGTAAAAAGCATTTAATTTTATTTATTTTTGATTTTACAGGAACCGACAATTGAGAGACTTTGGATTTTAAGAGGCACTGACTATTTTAAAGAGACTGAATTTTTAAGTGTTTGAATTTTTAAAAATTAGGGGGCTTTTTAAATTTCGGGTGTTAATATTATAATGTTGATAATAATGTGTGATCTTGGAGAAGAAAGGAAAGGTTCTGGCTTCACGATGATGTGTTTGTGCATCAAGTTGCCAAGGGGTCACCTGTGCTGGCTAGTTTTTTTTTTGTTTTTTTGGTTTTTCAAGACAGGGTTTCTCTGTGGTTTTGGAGCCTGTCCTGGAACTAGCTCTGGTAGACCAGGCTGGTCTCGAACTCACAGAGATCCGCCTGCCTCTGCCTCCCAAGTGCTGGGATTAAAGGTGTGCGCCACCACCGCCCGGCTGTGCTGGCTAGTTTTATGTCAACATGATACCAGCAGAGCTATCTGAACGTACAGATTCTCAACTGGGAAAATGCTTCCACAAAGCTGAGCGATAGGCAAGCCTAGAGGACTTTTTCTTAATTAGTGATAGATGAGAAGGGCCTAGTCCATTGTGGGTGGTGCCATTCTTAGGCTGGTGGTCCTGGGTTCTATAAAAAAAAAATCGGCTGGTGGTGGTGGTGCATACCTTTAATCCCAGCACTGGGGAGGCAGAGACAGGTGGATCTCTGTGAGTTTGAGGCAAGCGTGGTCTACAATAGCTAGTTCCAGGACAGGCTCCAAAGCCACAGAGAAACCCTATCTCGAAAAACAAAACAACAACAACAAAAAACCCACCAACAACATCAAAAAAATCAAGCCATGAAGAACAAGTCAGTTACCAGCACTCCTTGACGGTCTTTGCATCAGCTCCTGACTTCAGGTTCCTGCCCTGCTTGAGTTCCTGTCCTGACTTCCTTTGATGAACAGTGATGTGGAAGTGTAAGCCAATCAACCTTTTCTTCTCCAAGCTGCTTTGGTTATGGTGTTTCAGAACAGCAATAGTAACACTACCTAATAGAGGGGGATAACCCACTTAGTTCAATTAGTGCTGCCCAGATGTTCACGGTTGTGGGGCCATCCACTGGAGTGTGGGAAACACACCAGTGGCCACACCCGCAAAGAAGAATGATTCTCCCTCCCGCCAGCAGCTATTAGCTGCTAATGACTGAGGAACTATTTTCTGAACTACAAACTATTCTACCACATCCAAGTCCTGTCTGAACACTGCAAATACTTTGACTGGAAGAATATAGCTGATAAAAAATAAACCCAGCAAAGGAATGGCAGCAGATGCATAAACCTCAGTACAGTAGCATAAGGTGCACACATTCCAAGACAACAGAACTCCCCTGAAAGTTCCTAATTCCACCATAATGGCATCTAGTGAGAGTGAGTTACACGGAAGCCCTGACAGAGAATTCTAAAGGGTAGGTATGTTTACTGAAAACAAAGAAGAAAATACGCTCTTGGTTGAGAACATACACAGCTGGACGAAGGGGGCACTGCAGGATATCAAAGAACTCAATACAAACTGAAGAATAAAATGTTCTGAAATTCTGGGAATGAAAAGCATGATGAGTCAAGAACAAAGCTCTGCCTTCGGTATCACCCACAGAATGGATCAAGGAAAGGTCAGAATATTGAGCCTGAAGTCAAGCTGGATGAACTAGAACAGAACAGTCTAACAAGCAAAAGATGAATCAATAAGGAGGGAACACACTGGAACTCCAAGATAGCTGTCCCACTCTGCAAAGACCAAGTCTGCAGACAATAAGCATGGAAAAAGAAGAGCCTAGCTCTAAAGGCATAGAGAAATGTTTTCAAGAGAATCTTGGCAGAGTCTATTTTATGCAGTGAATAGTGGCTAACACAGAAACTCACAACTTGTCAATCCGCAGAGAATAAGTGCCATTGAAGTGCACACAGTGGGACATCTACAGCAATCCCCACTAAGGTTCAGGGACCATCTCAAGAGAGGAGCAGGAAGATTGTAACAGCCAGTAGTTGGGGAATGCAGGATCAAAACAGTCTCTTGTGGACATGATGGGCCATTGTACTCAGGAGCTCCCAGCAGCTGTTGTTACCTGCACAAGTCCTGTGCAGTAGCAAACCGGTTAACAGGCTAGCTGGGATGAACTAGCTCTTGTAGACCAGGCTGGCCTCGAACTCACAGAGCCTCTATTCTCAAGAGAGAGCTATTGACAGTTGATGGCTTCTGGTGGATGAAAAGGTAGTTTCCTTTAAGAGTGTGGTTCTTGATAGGTCAACTACACTTCAGTGGATGGCATCATACCCAGGACTGTATGGGCAGAAGGAATTGGGCTTGATGAGCTATTATTATTACTGTTGTTGTTATTATTATTTTGGTTTTCAAGAAAGGGTTTCTCTGTGTAACAGCTCTGACTGTCCTAGAACTCACTCTATAGACCAGGCTGGCCTCGAACTCACAGAGATCCACCTGCCTCTGCCTCCCGAGTGCTGGGGTTAAAGGCGTGCACCACCACTGCCCGGTTGAGTTATTATTATTATTATTATTATTTTGGTTTTTCGAGACAGGGTTTCTCTGTGTAACAGCCCTAGCTGTCCTAGAAGTAGCTCTTGTAGACCAGGCTGGCCTCGAACTCACAGAGATCCACCTGCCTCTGCCTCCCGAGTGTTGGGATTAAAGGCGTGCACCACCACCGCCCGGCTGAGTTATTATTATTATTATTTTTATTTTATTTTATTTTATTTTGGTTTTTCGAGACAGGGTTTCTCTGTGGTTTTGGAGCCTGTCCTGGAACTAGCTCTTGTAGACCAGGCTGGTCTCGAACTCAGAGATCCGCCTGCCTCTGCCTCCCGAGTGCTGGGATTAAAGGTGTGCGCCACCACCGCCCGGCTGAGTTATTATTTTTTAAAAGGAAGACATGAACTGGAGGATGTAAAGAGATAGGGTTTGGATCTGGGTGGAGTCAGGAGAAGTAGAGAGCGAATATAATCAAAATACATTACATATACACTATGGGATGCTATTGAGTTGTAAATACAAATGAAATCATGAAGTTTGTAGGTAAATGGATGGAACTAGAAAAGATCACATTGAGTGAGGTAACCCAGAATCAGAAACACAAATGTCATATGTTCCCCTTCATCTGAGATTCCCAGTTCTAAATCATCAGATGTGAATACACAGCTTGGAGTAACTGCAAAACCCAGGAAATCAAACTTAAATTAGAAGTAAATTGTAGGGGTTTAGGGAGCAATGGGGAGAGGGGATAGCAGGGTACTAGTCGTCTATTCAGAGAAAGAAGAAAAATGGGGAGCTCTAGTTTGGGGGAGGGGATAGAGACAAAGAGAAGAGGAAAATAGCAGTAAGGATGTCTGAAAAAGTCATCAGGAATCACACTATTAACTATCAATCACCCCCCAAACCTTATAATACATGTAAATCTTTGTGGCTTAAATATAGTTTTCTCATATGGGCTCATATGCTCCCTCCAAGAGCCAAAGACTGTCTTGTCTAAAACTCCAACACCAGGCATGAGAAGCCCTCTTTTGAGTTGTTGGTCAGGGCTGTTCAAGAGTTTCCCAAAACATGAAGAGGATTCTGCAGCCTGTAGTGGAAACACTACAGGCTATTGCTATTGTGCAGAGATGGGAGTCCCTATTGCTGAAGACACCATACACTCTGGACACAGGACCCTGTTGTATGACAAGACTTTTCTTTTTTTTCTTTTTTTTTTTTTTTTTTTTTTGGTTTTTCGAGACAGGGTTTCTCTATGGCTTTGGAGCCTGTCCTGGAACTAGCTCTGTAGACCAGGCTGGTCTCGAACTCACAGAGATCCGCCTGCCTCTGCCTCCCGAGTGCTGGGATTAAAGGCGTGCGCCACCACCGCCCGGCTAAGACTTTTCTTGAGATGTAACACACACCTCTTCTCACCCCAGTTAGGAGTCCATGACAGACCAAAATACAGATGCCACCAAAGTTCTTAGTTTTATTTGGGTTGCTTACAGGCATATGGGTGTCACTGCTCTAGAGCCACTGGGACCTGGGAGAATGGGGCTAATAAACGAGACGGACTAAAGTCTCACGCAATAGCCCACTTTATTCAGAGCATCAGACAATTTACACTCTGAGGGTTAAGAAGAATCACGTGAGTAAAGTCCTCACAGGTTCAAGCTTTACACAATCACAAGGACAAGCTGCATGTGGCAAAAAATGTTTCTCCATAGAAGCATACAGAAGGTAGTTTAGACATTTAATTGAATAACAATAATGAGTAATCAGAAGTAAACTCACTCCTATCTGCTACACCTGAGGGGAGCACGAAACCACATTGCAAGAACAATTCCATGTTTGGGAGAAGTTGCTGTCACAAGACTCTCGTCTTGGAGTATCCTCATGAGCATTCACGATTCTCCTCATGGGACTCCATTCCTGGGCCATCTTCTGACAGGCGATAGGTTACTTACAGGATCAGAAATGACTCAAAGACAGCTGCATCAGCAAAGTGCATCCCAACACAGGTGACAACTCACAAAAGCTGGGCACCTGGAGCAAGCACACTGCATAGCCTGAAGGCACTTCAACAGGAAGCGTGTCCCTTCCGCCAATCAGGCGGTGTAAAGCTCTTCCAGGCTTCTGCTTCTTCCAGGCAGCTGGTTTAGCCTCACAGTCTTTCTCATTTGCTCTGGGAGGGAGGGTCCTAGTGAATCTAGTCAGTTTTCAGGAACTTCTGAAGCCATTTTGAGTGGTTTACTTTCTGGTTTCAGGAACTTATCTGTAGGGTGGGATGTTCTAATCGCCAGGAAAACGCGCAACACAACAGACCCTGAACTGAAACCGAACTGACCTGAAAGTGTCTCTACCCACCACCACCCCAGGACTTACTGTTTTTTAATGTTTTCTTTATTTTTTATTATGTGTACAGTTTTCTGACTGCATGTACACTTGCAGGCCAGAAGAGGGCATTACAGATGGTTGTGAGCCACCAAGTGGTTGCTGGGAATTGAACTCAGGACCTCTGGAAGAGCAGTCAGTGCTCTTAACCTCTGAGCCATCTCTCCAGCCCCAGGACTTTTATGGTATCCAAATGAGACAAGCAAACTTCCATGTGAGGGAGGCAGCCAATAGATATGCGGCCTATGAACCACAACGGCTAACACTGAATGATGACCTAAGGGTACAGTAGGGACACAACGCCTCGGCAGTAACCAACAGCTCTCTAGTTGAAAGGAAGATCTGCTCATCAAAAGAGAAATCATGTCTGGATCTTCAAACCTAGACAGATACCAGGGCTACTGAACTTACGTGTCTTGAAAGAGAACCTCTACTAAACCAGTATCACCCCTAACTACATTCGAACTATTTGTCCTTATACCCACAGGGAAGTGCAGTCCTCACCCCTCAGCAAGGAACCATCTCTTTGCGGCATAGACTATTGTAGAAAACCCGCAGACAATTAAAATGCAGAGCTTTGGAGGTCTGTCCCAATGGATGCGGCTACAAAACAAATCCTGTATTTAAGGCTCAGGGAACGTAAAGGAAGGGGGTGTGGAAAGATTGTAAGAGCCAGAGGATCCTGGTTTGCTGCGAGAGAGTTTCACCTAGGAATGTCCAAATCTGAACTCAAAGTTCTTCCAGCCCGACCGCCTAAACATGAGTTAAATGAGGACAACAGCAATAGACATCCTAGCGTAGATGGGGAAAGCCCATGAGGCCTCAACCCTACACAGAAACTACAGGCAGCTGAGGAATGCAGAGAGTAGGAGAAATAGTCTTCCCCAGGGAAGAACACAGCAATCGGTTAGCCACTCACTACCAAATGGTCAGCCCTGAAATCATTCATACAAGGAGCTTTATACACACTGAGCAATCTATACTTAGGAATAGATGTATATGCATATATATATATGTGTGTGTGTGTGTGTGTGTGTGTGTGTGTGTGTGTGTGTGTGTAGGTAATAGCAATAAAAAGTAGGGCAGGAATTTGAAAGAGCAAGAAGTGGTATATGGGAGAGTTTGGAAGGAGGAAGGAGTAGTAATAAATGATGTAATTATAATCTCAAAAAGTACAAGAAATAATTTATGAAAACATTGAATTTCACAAACAATAATAATAATGTTATATTAACAAAAGAATCATAACAAAATTTCCCAGAGTTAGGAAAAGAGATGTCAATCTATATATAAGAGATATTTAGGATGCCGAACAGACAAGCCTAGAAAAGAGTCACTTTTCATCATAGTTTAAGATGCTGAACAGACAGAACAAAGATACTGAAAACAGCACAAGAGAAACACTCATCACATATAAAGGCAGGCGCATCAGAACAGCAGCCGATTACTCAGCTGAAAACCTTAAAAGCCAGAAGGCCTTGGGTTCTGAAAGACAACAACAGGCAATGGAAATTACTATTCTGAACAAAGCTATCTGTCATCGTTATAGTTTAAATGGAAACTAAATTTGTAACCACTAAACCAGCTTTACAGGAAGAGGAAAACATCTACCCACAAGGCCACAGGAAAGGGCCCTTTATGGTTCAATATGAAATTTTAAATCCTTACATTTCTCTGAAGAATCATATTAGAATTTTGATTAGGACAACATCGGATCACGGATTGCTTCTGGCAGAATGACGGTTTTCCCATGAATTAATCCTGACGGTGAGCATAGGCACGCTTTCCATTTTCTAGCATAGCTCTCCACTGCTGCAGGCTTTCGTTGGAGAGCTCGCTCTTTCACTGTCTTGTTAGGTTTATTCCCAGGGCGAGTGTGTCTGTCTACTGTGAATGTCACTGTTCCTCAATTTCTTTTTCAGTCTGTTTGTCATTGGTATACAGGAAAGCCATGTATTTGTATATGACTTTTGAGTTGTACCACTTTGCAGGAATGGTTTATCAGATCTAGAAGTTTTCTAGCGGAATCTGTTGGGTCTCAGAGAATTGTATCATCTGCACATGAGAATACTTTGCCTTCCTCATTTTCTATTTATATCCCTTTTTAATTTCTTCTCTTTCTAATTGCTCTAGCTACAACTTTAAGCACGATATCAAATAGAATACTAGCTTGTTTAGTAGAGTTTAGAAGTATTCCTTCTTTCACTTGTTCCTAATCTTGATGGAATGCTTTGAGGTTTTCTCCATTTATCAAGATGTTGACTACTAATTTGTCATGTAAAGCCTTTAATGAGAAATGCTCCCTCTGTCTTTAGTGTTCTGGAGTCTTAAGTTTTTTAAGATTCATTTAATTTATTTTATAGAGATAAATGTCTTGCCGGTGTGCCTGTATGTTTACCATATGCATACTTAGAACCCACAGAGGTCAGAAGAGAGCACAAAAGCCCTTGACATTTTGTGAGATACCATATAGGTTCTGGAAAGTGAACCCAGGTTCTCTGCCAAAGCAACAGGTGCTTTTAACTACTGACCAAGCTCTCCAGTCTGTTCGGAATTTCTATCAAGAAGGTCTGTTGGATTTTGTCAAAGGAATTTCCTCTGTTTATTAAGATAATCATGAGATTTCTCTTTCAGTCCAGTTATGTGGTTAATTATATACATACATATAAATATATTTAAAGCCATTTTGCATTCAGTTAATTATATATAGATAGATATACGTTTAAAGCCATTTCTTTATGAAGCAAATTTGATCATGATGAATGATGTTTTTTATTTTTGGTTTTTCGAGACAGGGTTTCTCTGTGGTTTTGGAGCCTGTCCTGGAACTAGCTTTTTGTAGACCAGGCTGGCCTCGAACTCACAGAGATCCGCCTGCCTCTGCCTCCCAAGTGCTGGGATTAAAGGCGTGCGCCACCACCGCCCGGCTTGAATGATGTTTTTGATGTGTTCTTGAATTTAGCTTTCAAGTTTTTTCTATTTGTTTGAAACAGGGTCTCACTATATAGCTATGGCTGGTGTGGAAATCACTGTAGACCAGGCTGACCTCTATGCTCAAAGATCCACCTGCCTCTGCCTCCTGAAAGCTAGGATTAATGGCATTTGACACTATGACCAAAGCATTTTTTTTTTTTTTTTTTTGGTTTTTCGAGACAGGGTTTCTCTGTGGTTTTGGAGCCTGTCCTGGAACTAGCTCTTGTAGACCAGGCTGGTCTCGAACTCAGAGATCCGCCTGCCTCTGCCTCCCGAGTGCTGGGATTAAAGGCGTGCGTCACCACCGCCCGGCCTGACCAAAGCATTTGTTTTTGACACAGGATCTCACTAAATTGTCTAGACTAGCTTTGAACTCTCGATCTCTCTGTCTCAGAATCCAGAGTAGCTGGGGTTACAGACATGTGTCCCTGCACCCAGATGTATTCTAGCTTCTTGGGAATCTTACAGGTTTGGGTTTGAATTCCACCTCTAACAGCCATATATCCGTGAACTTCAGTTCTTACCTCTATAGCATACACAATGTCTCAGGCAGCATATAGTCTTAGGTGGGACAATAGCTTCCACCTAATAGAAGTTTGGGGAAGATTTTCATAGATATTGCATATAAAGCATCCAGCGCCAGGCTTGTCAGACAGCAGGTGTCAAAAATAGGAGCGATCATATCTTAATAGGGGCGAGTGGGAAATAAGACTGGAAAGATTTGAATCAGGTTTTCAGAGGACCTGGAATGCCAGTCTTATTCTTGTGACACAGAGGAACCTTGGCAGGCTTGTCAGCAGGAGAGTAAATTGATCCTAAAAAAAAAAATTGTGGCATTGTTCCCTTAGTCTGGTCTGAGAAAGGAACTAGAAGCCCTTGGCCCAGCAGCTCTTGGGTTAAAATCTTTGCCTGCATCTGAGTTATTTGTAACCCGTTGCCATGGCAACAAGTTTGGCAAGCGAGCGAGCCAGTGCTGCAAGCTCCTGACAGTGGGGCGGGGAGGGCAGTGGGAGAAGACAGAAGATTTGGAAAGGGGTTCATCTGTGACCAGTGTCTCACTTTCCTCTGATTTGCTCAAAGCTTTTCAGCTGAAGATGAGCATCCTCTAGGGAGAATTATTAGATGTTAGGGGCTTTTCCTCCCCAATCTCCTGATACTTCAGACGTGAAAATAGGCCGAGGGAGGTCCAGCAGCTGGCTCAAGGCCACAAAGCAAGTCAGGGACAGAGAGAGTAGTAGCCCCCACCCCCTTTTTTTTTTTTTTATTTTCGAGTCAGGGTTTCTCTGTAGCTTTTTTTGGTTCCTGTCCTGGAACTAGCTCTTGTAGACCAGGCTGGCCTCGAACTCACAGAGATCCGCCTGCCTCTGCCTCCCGAGTGCTGGGATTAAAGGCGTGCGCCACCACCGCCCGGCTCCCCACCCCCTTTTTAAAAGCACTTCATATCATGGAACTGAAGCACCTGGAGTAAGCCCTTGAGAACAATTCATCCACTATCCCCACAACACAACACACACACACACACACACACACCTGTCTTTTTGTTGTTCTTTTTCAAATGGGAAACTAGGACCCAGAGTGGTTTGCAACTGACTGGACAACACACAGCACTTCTGAGATTGAGATTGGTGATCTCTTAGACCTCTATGCTGACTGCCAACATAGAGCCTCCCATAGTAATATTGGTTCATCGGCTTTGGACTTTGACGGCCTTCAAAGGCATTGTGTGTTCTGGTCACATATCCCCTTCCCCATAGTCTCTTCAATTGAACACAGGGATGTCAGGATTAACCACTTTTCTCATTGCTATGGCGAAATACCCAACAGAAGCAACTTAAGGTGAGAGGGTTTACTGTGGCTCACGGTCTGAGGGTACAGTCCATCATGGCAGGGAAAGCATGGCGGCAAAGCAGGAGGTGCTGGGTCTCATTGCAGCCACAGTCATGATCCAGGAGAGATGAATGCTGAGATCCCGCCCTTTTCATTCAGTCTCGAACTCCAGCCCATAGGACAGTATCCTCACATTCAGGATGCATCTTCCCCTCCTCAGTTATTCCTCTCTGGAAATGTCCTCACAGATAAACCTAGAGGTGTGTCTCCTAGGCGATTCCAAATCCAGTCAAGTGTGCAATGGTTTTGGTTTGAGGTTTTTTGAGACAGTAGCTCATGCTTTAGCTCAAGCTGATCTGAAATTTATCATGTAGCTCGGGCTGACCTCTAATTCACGGCAACCTTCTTGCTTCAACCCTCCAAGTGTTGGAATTCAAGGCAGAAGCCACCATGCCTACCTTCAAAAGCTTTTTTGTTTAAGCACCAAAATTAGAGGCCCCTCTACCAAGTAGCAAACCTTGATAGAGTTAATTGTGTTAAAGTATTGCCTAAATAGAATATGAAAGGCAGATACATCTGTCTACCTCCAGAAGTCATATTCATTCCTACCTTAAGCACATGGTACCAGACTGAGGTTCCACCAAAGTCAATGTGAAAATCTGTATAGCTATCCTGCACACTCATGAGGCAGTACTTCATTGGGTCTCTCAAAGACATTTTCCTCTGGCCACAAGTTCTCCACCCATGACAACTTGCAAACAGTCTTGGGTGTTTCCACAAGGTTTGAGAGCCTAGTAAAGAAGGTGAAAAGACATGTAAACTGATTGAAAATTGAAAGTTTAAGCCTGAATAAAATATCCTGGCCAGATAAGACAAATAAAAGAAATCATTTTTCTCTACAGAACTCAAAGGTACATGCAACACTTATTCCTATAAATTTGATCAGTAGTCTTATTTAAATTTATTTATTTTGCCGGGCAGTGGTGGCACACGCCTTTAATCCCAACACTTGGGAGGCAGAGGCAGGCGGATCTCTGTGAGTTCAAGACCAGCCTGGTCTACAAGAGCTAGTTCCAGGACAGGCTCCAAAACCACAGAGAAACCCTGTCTCGAAAAAACAACAACAACAACAAAAAAAAAAAAAAAAAAAAAAGAAAGAAAAAAAAGCAAACAAGCAAAAAAATAATAATAATAAATTTATTTGTTTTTATTTTATGTGCATTGGTGCTTTGCCTGCATGTATGTCTGTGTGAGGGTTTTGGAGCCCCTGGAACTGGAGTTACAGTTGTGAGCTGCCATGTGGGTACTGGGAATTGAACCTGGGTCCTCCAGAAGAGCAGTCAGTGTTCTTAACCCCTGAGCCATCTCTCCAGCCCCCTTATTTTATTATTTTCATCTTTTGTTTTTGTTTTCATTTTATTTATATTTTAATTCCTCTTTTTAAAATTTATTTATTTAGGGCTAGAGAAATGGCTCAGAGGTCCTTTAGTAGATTAGTAGTATCTGTTTATTCCCTAGGTCCCTGGGCTATCTGGTCTCAGGTTCTTGACCATCTAAGCAGTGTCAGGAATGGGCTCCATCTCGTGGAGTGGGCCTTAAACTGGTCAGATATTGGCTGGTGACTCCCACAAGCTTTGTGCCCCCATTGTAGATAAAAGGTTTGTGGCTGGCTTGGAGTGGATTTCTCCTTTGGTTGCATGCAAAGTACCTTCCTGTACCAAAGACACTAGCATGTATGGCTGAAGTCCCTATGTAGGTACCTGTTAGACTTCTCCATGTTCAATGAGTTATGTAGGTATTGGCTTCATCAATGGGGCCTTGCCTTAAGTTTATGGAGAACAACCTATAGTCTTGGCAGCAGCCTGGTTGTTTGGAGGTTCCCATGGGACCTATTTGGCCAACAACTCAGTAAGATGTAACTCATTCCTAGTCCTGGAAGCTGTATTTAGTGAGAAACAATGGTCAGTTGGGGCTCTGTCTCTCTCACTTTTTGTTGATTTCATTTAGATCACCTTCATATATGTAGATACTTTAGGAAGCTTCTAGTGCGTTAGGTTTCCTACTACTCCTTAATTTTAGCTGCCTCGCCCTGCGTTTCTTCTGTTGTCGTCTTCTTCCCTTCCCTTAATCCACTCAATCCTCCCATTCTAGTCTCCCTCCCCATCCATCCATAATTCTCTATTCTAATTCCCTTTACTAGGGAGATCTGTCCGTTCCCCCAGTCCCTTACTCTATACCTAACATCTGTGGTTCCATGGACTGTAGCTTGGTTATCTTTGTCTTAACAGCTAATATCCACATATAAGCAAATATCATCACATTTCTCTTTCTGGGTCTCACTGACCTCACTCAGGATGTTTTTTTCTAGTTCCATCCATTTATCTTTGAATTTCAAGCTTTAATTTTTTAAAAGCTTAATAATACTCCATTGTGCAAATTGCTACATTTTCTTTATCCATTCTTCTGTGAAGGGTCATCTAGATTGTTTCTAATTTCTGACTATTCTGAATAGAACAGCAATCAACAGGGTTGAGTAAGTGCCTCTGTTGCAGGATGAAGTGTCCTTTGGGTATGTGTCTAACAGTGTTATAGCTGGATCTTGCGATAGATTAATTCCATCTTACTGAAGAACTATCACACTGATTTCCATAATGACTGTACAAGATTGCACTCCCACCAGCAGTGGATGAGTGTCCCCTTATTACACATCCTCGCCAGCATGAGCTGTCACTGTGTTATTGATCTTAGTCATTCTGAGAGATGTAAGAAATTTCAAAGTAATTTTGATTTACATTTCCCTGATGACTAAGGAGGCTGAACATTTCTTTAGGTGCCTCTCAGCCATTTAAGTTTTCTTTTTTTTGAGAATTCTCTGTTTAGATCTGTATCCCATTTTTAATTAGGATATTTATTTTCTTTTTTTGCTTATTTTTTATTAGAAAATAGATTCTTTTCCATTACAATACAATCCCCAACCTCAGCTCCTCCTAGTTTTCCCCTCACCTCATTTTTCTCCCAGATCCACTCCCCCTCCTTTTCCTCTTTAGAGAAGAGCAGGGCTCCAAGAGATTGACAGTCAAACAGGGAAAAACAAGATCTAATAAGAGAAGTGAAAAGTTCTCATATGAGGGCTGAACAAGGCACCCAATGGGAGGGAAAGAGTCCCAAGAGCAGGCAAAACAGTTGAAACACCCCCACTCCCACGGTTAGGAGTCCCACAAAAACACTAGCTTAACAGCCATAGCATATACACAGAGGACCTGGCCAGAGCCACGCAGACCCCACGCTGGCCATTTCAGTCCCTGTGAGCCCACGCTAGTGAGCCCTGGTTAGCTGATTCTTTGGGCCATGTTCTCCTGGTGTCCTCCATCTTCTCTGACTCCTACAGTCTTTCCTACCCCTCTTTTATGGGGCTTCCCAAGCTCCAAGGGGAGGGACCTGATGGAGAGCTCCAGTTTAGACTCTCTCTATGCACGTCCGGCTGTGGGTCTCTGCAGCCACTCCCATCGCCTGCCAGAGGAAAGCCTCTCTGGTGATGACTGGACTTGGCAATGATCTGAGTATAGCAGACATCATTTCATTGATTTTTTTGCCAGTTGTGTTTGGTTCTACCTTAGGTCTCTCCGTTTCCTGGCCATCCGTGCAGTGTAGGGTATGGGCCCCCTCTCTCGGCATGGGACTCAATTTAAGCCAAACATTGTTTGGCCACTCCCACAAGTCGTCGTCCCCCCCCCCCTCCCCCGCCGGTTGCCCCAGCACAGCTTGTGTGCAGGGCTGTAAGTGGAAGATTTTGTGGCTGGATTGGTGTCTAGGTTTCTCTTTCTGTGGCTGAAGCATACCTTTCCACACCAAGTTGACTAGAGCATGTGGGTGAAGGCGCCAAGCCCACCCCAGCTCAACCTCTCCATGTGAAATGAGCTGCAAGGAAGCAGTCCTCTGCAATGGGGCCGTGCTGCCAGTTCTCAGAGAGTGACCTTCTGTCCTAGCAGCAATGTGGCTTGTTTAGGGATCTGCATGGGACCCTCTCAGCCAACCACTCAACCAAATATAACCTAGCCTAAAGACGATTAATAAAAACTCAGGGTCAGAAACTGGGGTTCAACCTGAAGATCCAAAAAGTAAAACGGCCAGCCACTGGCTCTTACCTCGACCTCAGTCTGAAATGGCGATTCTTCCTCCTGGAATCTCAGGAGTCTGCATCCGGGAACTGTCTCATCCAGTCTTATATTCCTCTCTAGGGCTGCGATCAAAGGTGTGCACCACCCGGTTTCTATGGCAACTAGGGTGCCTACTGCGATTAAAGGTGCGTGTTGCCATAACTTGGTCTGTAAGGCTGACCAGTGGGCTTGTTTGACTCTCAGATCTTCAGGCAGGCTTTAGTTATTAAAATACATGTGAAATGCCACAACACTAGTCCCACCCTGAAAGCCTTGCCTGGGATACAAATGGCCAGTTGAGACTCCATATCCTCCATTACCAGGAGTCCTCACTAGGGTCACTCTCATAGGTTCTAGGAAGTTTCCGCACTGCCCCCCCCCCCCATTGCTGCCCAATTTCAGCTGTCTCTGCCTGTACTGTTTCCCTGACATGATTCTTCCACTTCTGTCCCCATCCACCTCCAGGCCACGGGCAGAATCTATTCTATTTCCCATTTGCAGGGAGATCCCTACCCCCACCCCCATAGCCCTCATGTTTACCTAACCTCTCTGGGTCTAGGCATTATACCTTGATTATAGTTTACTTAACAGGTAATATCTACTTATAAGTGAATACATACCATATTTGTCTTTCTGGGTTTGGGTTACCTTACTCAGGATGATTTTTTTTTTCCTAGTTGTATCCATTTGCCTGCAAATTTCATGGTGTCATTTTTGAAAATGCTGAGTAATACTCCATTGGGTAAATGAACCACATTTTCTTTTTTTGTTTTTGTTTTTGTTTTTTTTTTTGGTTTTTCGAGACAGGGTTTCTCTGTGGTTTTGGAGCCTGTCCTGGAACTAGCTCTGTAGTCCAGGCTGGTCTCAAACTCACAGAGATCCGCCTGCCTCTGCCTCCCGAGTGCTGGGATTAAAGGCGTGCGCCACCACCGCCCGGCGAACCACATTTTCTTTATCCATTCTTCAGTTGAGGCCAGCATAGATTGTTTCCAGTTTCTGGCTATTATGAATAAAGCTGCAATAATCATAGTTGAGGAAGTGATAAAATAGAGCATCCTTTGGGTGTATGCCCGAGACTGTTATAACGAAGTCTCCATATAGACTGAGTCCCAATTTTCTGAAGAACTGCCATATTGATTTCCATAGTGACTGTACAAATTTTCACTCCAATCAGCAATGGAAGAATGTTCCCCTTGTTCCATATCCTCCCTAGTACGAACTGTCACTTGTGCTATTGATCTTAGCCATTTTGACATGTGTAAGATAGAATCTCAAAGTAGTTTTGATGTGCATTTCACTGATGACTAAGGATGTTGAACATTTCTTTGTTCCTCGGTCATTTCAGTTTCTTCTTTTAAGAAGTCCCTGTTTAGATCTGTACCCCATTTTTTAGTTGGATTATTTGGATTTTTTATATCTAGTGTCTTGAGTTCCTTATATATTTTGGAAATTAGTTCTCAATTGGATATAGAATTTGTAAAGCAAAACAACAAAAAACCCTTGCAATTCCATAGGCTGCCATTCCTTTGCCTAGCAGAAGCTTTTCAGTTTCATGAGGTCTGTTCTCCAAGAACCAGCTCTGTGTTTCACTGGTTCTTTGCATTATTTTTGTTTGTTTCTGTTTTATTGATTTCAGCTTTCAGTTTGATTATTTCTTCTGGGTGTGATTCTTTTTGCTCTAGGGCTTTCAGGTATGCTGTCAAATTGCTGGGATGGAATTTCCCTGTTTTATGTGGGCACTTAGTGCTATGAACTAAGTGTTATGAACTCTTAGAAAGCATTCATTGTGCCCCATAAGTATGCATATGTTTGTGCATTCATTTTCATTCAATTCTAGAAAATCTTTAATTTCCTTATTTCTTTCTTGCCTCATTTTTCATTCGGGAGTGACTGATTCCGTTTCCATGGGCATGTGAAGCTTTGTGTTGGTTCTGTTGCTGCTGATATCCAGCTTTAACTCCTGATGGTCTGATGGGATGCAGGGAGCTCTTTCCCTTTTCTTGTATCCGTTGAGACTTGAGTTTTGTGTCCAAGAATGTGGTCAATTTTTGAGAAAGTCCATGAGATTCAGAAAAGAAAGTGTATTCTTTTTTGTTTGGGTGAAGTGTTCTATAAATATCTGTTATGTCCATTTGGTTGATGACTTCAGTTAGCTCCAGCATTTTTCTGTCTAGTTTTGGTCAGAGTGACCTGTCCATTGACGAGAGTGGGGTGTTGCAGTCTCCTGCTATCGGTGGATATGGGATTTAAGCTGTAATAGTGTTTCTTTTACACAAGTGGGTGCCCTTACTTTGAAGGCATAGATGTTAGGAATTGAAAGGTCATCTTGGTGGATTTTTCTTTTGATGCTTATGTAGTGTCCTTCCCTTTATCCTTCGATTAGTTTTGGTTTGAAGTCTATTTTGTCAGATATTAAAATGGCTATACTAGCTTCTTTCTCAGATCCATTTGCTCTGAATATCTTATTCCTAGCCCTGTACCCTGAGGTAACATCTATGCTTGATGCTGAGGTGGGTTTCTTGGATACAACACGAGAATAATCCTGTTTTTGCATCCATTCTATTAGTTTGTCTTTTTATTGATACATTTTTTATTGATATTTATTGAGCTCTACATTTTTCTCTGCTCCCCTCGCTGCATCTTCCCTCCCCCTTTCTTTTTTTTTTGATTATTAATTCTATTTTATTTTATTTTATTTATTTATTTATTTATTTATTTTTGGTTTTTCGAGGCAGGGTTTCTCTGGAGCTTTGGTGCCTGTCCTGGAACTAGCTCTTGTAGACCAGGCTGGCCTCGAACTCACAGAGATCCGCCTGCCTCTGCCTCCCGAGTGCTGGGATTAAAGGCGTGCGCCTCTCATAGTCACTCATTTTAGCCGGGTGGTGGTGGCGCACGCCTTTAATCCCAGCACTCGGGAGGCAGAGGCAGGCGGATCTCTGTGAGTTCGAGGCCAGCCTGGTCTACAAGAATTTTGGTGGGTATAGTAGTCTGGGCAGCATCTGTGGTCTCTTAGAGTTTGCAGCACATCTGTCCAAGCCCTTCTGGCTTTTAGACTTGCTGTTGAGAAGTCAGTGTAATTTTAATAGGCCTACTTTTATATATTACTTGGCCTTTTCCCCTTGCAGATTTTTAATATTCTTTCTTTGTTCTGTTTAGTGTTTTGATTATTATATACCAAGGGGACTTTCCTTTCTGACAGTCTATTTGGTGTTCTGTACGCCTCTTGTACCTTGAGAGGCATATATCTCCTTTAGGTTAGGGAAATTTTCTTCTACAATTTTGTTGAAAACAATTTCTGAGCCTTTGAGTTGGGTTTCTTCTCCTTCCTATTATTCTTAGGGTTGTTCTTTTCACAGTGTCCCAGATTCCCTGGATGCTTTCTGTTACTTTTTTCTATTTAACATTTTTTGGCAGATGTGTCCATTTCCTCTAATGTATCTTCAACACCTGAGATGCTCTTTTCCACCTCTTGTTTTCTGTTGGTGAAGCTTACCTCTGTAGTTCCTGTTCAAGTTCCTAAAATTTTCATTTCCATAATTTCCTCAGTTTAGGTTTTCTTTATTGATTATTTCCACTTTGAAGTCTTGGACTGTGTCTTAGTCACAATTCTATTGCTGGGAAAGAGACACCATGACCAAGGCAATTCTTAAAAATGAAAGCATTTAATTGAGGGCTTGCATAGGGTTTTAGGGGTTTAGTCCGTTATCATCAGGGCAGAAACCATGGTGAAGTATCTGAGAATTACAACCTCTCCATAGCTGGAGAAAGAGAGAGGCTGGACCTGGCATGGTCTTTTCAAACCCCAAAGCCCACCCCCAGGGACACCCTTGCTCCAACAAAGCCATACGTTCTAATCCTTTTTGAATAGCATCACTCCCTGATAACTAAACATTCAACTATATCAATCTATGGGGCCATTCTTATTTAAACCTCCACAGACTGTTTTATTCATTTCCTTCCACTGTTTGTGCTTTTGGAGATTAAGGAATTTATCTATTTACCCTTTAAGGACCTCTATCACATTAATAAAAACTATTTTAAGGTGTTTGTCTTTTGTTTCAGCTATGCCACAATACTCAGGACCTATTGGGATAGTGTTGCTGGTCTCAAATGGAGACAATGCTTAAACGAGCCGTAAATTTGAAAGGGGAAGTTTTGAACATGGGAGGGGTAGGAGAGAGGAGGAGGAAGGGAGAAATGTTTTTGTTTTACTTTAATCAAATAAAAATAATGATAATACATATGTCTATACACCCAAAATTTTATGATGCTAAAAGTAAAACTCACAGCTGGGTGGTGGTGGCACACACATTAAATCCCAGCACTCAGGAGGCAGAGGCAGGCGGATCTCTGTAAGTTCAAGGCCAGCCTGATTTTCAGAGCTAGTTTTCTAGGACAATCAAAGCTACACAGAGAAACCCTGTCTCAAAAAAAAAAATTTTTTTTAAGTAAAACTCACAAAATACATTCAAATAATTATCTTCATGCATAGTGGAATGGGAATAGAGTGTGAGAATTCTGGGAATAAAACAAACACAAACTAAGAGACATGAATTAACTAATGATGGGGCCGGGCGGTGGTGGCGCACGCCTTTAATCCCAGCACTCGGAAGGCAGAGGCAGGCGGATCTCTGTGAGTTCAAGACCAGCCTGGTCTACAGAGCTAGTTCCAGGACAGGCTCCAAAGCCACAGAGAAACCCTGTCTCGAAAACAAAAAAGCAAAAAAAAAAAAAAAAAAAAAAAAAAGAATTAACTAATGATGAAAATGTGCCTAATCCAAGGAGCACCTTACTACTAAGCACAGAAGCTTCAAGTAACAAATTAAAGTCCTGTTTCTCCCACATAATACATGTCATTAATGAATATTTGGGAAAGAGGAATGATGTCAACAAGGCAGTTGTGACACTCTTCGTTGTCTTGACTGGATTTTTTTTTTAATATTTATTTATTTATTATGTATACAATATTCTGTCTGTGTGTATGCCTGCAGGCCAGAAGAGGGCACCAGACCTCCTTACAGATGGTTGTGAGCCACCATGTGGTTGCTGGGAATTGAACTCAGGACCTTTGGAAGAGCAGGCAATGCTCTTAACCTCTGAGCCATCTCTCCAGCCCCTGTCTTGACTGGATTTAAGTTTACCTGTGAAACCTGCTTCTTGACATGTCTTTGAGGGCATTTCTAAGGAGATTTGTCTGTGGACTGAATGAAAAGGAGGAAGCTGAGCACTGAAATTCCTCCTCTCTCTTCTTCTGCTCTCCTCCTTCCTGAACACAGAACATAGATAACTTACGCTCCTACTCCTGTGTCTTTCCCGCCACAATAGACTGAGTTCTCTGCAAACCGTGAGCCAAAATAAATCCTCCCTCTCTTACGTTCATTCTGTAAGGCATTTGATCTTGGCAACTAGAAAAACCATGGGAGCAGGAGTAGAACAGGAGCTTTTCGTTGTCATTTCCATGTAAGAACAACGATTTTGATAACTATACATAGATGAGTACATCTCTGGGGAAGTCTAAAAGTCTACAAAGATGTTGTGCTATACAACCGGGCCAGAAAATCTAAGCATAGATGTGTTCAGAGGCTAAGAAAAGTGTTATCATCTAATTAATCTCACCCCTTACCTATTGTACACTAGCGTAGAACAAGAGACCTTTTGTTTTGTTTGTTTCTTTGTGACAGGATTTCACTGTGCGACAGTGCTGGCCATCTTAGAACACCACCTGTAAACCAGGCTGGCCTTGAACTCACAGAGATTTACCTGCCTCTGCCTTTTATTCCCTCCAGAGACTCAGTTAGAGAAAGCCTGTGAGGAAATACTAATCTCTGACCCGTGAGAGACAAAGTGGTCTTTTGTAGGCAGGGAATCTCTCCAGTCAGAAAATTCTGGTTGAGAAGAATTTTATTCTTCTCAGGCGTGGGACACATACCTTAGATACACTGACACACCTTGCTTAGATTACTGAAGCCAGCAGCCCTGCCCCACGTGTGGAAACTGATCCAAATGACAATCCAAGGGGAGGGGAAAAGGCTTATCTTCCCAACTAGAAAGAAATGCCTGTGAGCATAATAAATTTTCTTTCATCTTATTGTTCATTTTAATTTTATTTATTACTTATAATTTTGGACTTTGAATGTTGTGTTTGAACCTGTATCTCAGCAGAAAAGGCTTTTGTGACTGTTCTTTTGTTTCTCTACGATATTTTTGTTTGCTGTTTCTGATATTTCTAACCCATATGCTTTTCTCCTCATTCTTTTTTTTTTGTTTTTTTTGTTTTTTTTTTTTTTGTTTTTCGAGACAGGCTTTCTCTGTGGTTTTGGAGCCTGTCCTGGAGCTAGCTCTTGTAGACCAGGCTGGTCTCGAACTCACAGAGATACGCCTGCCTCTGCCTCCCAAGTGCTGGGATTAAAGGCATGCGCCACCACCGCCCAGCTTCTCCTCATTCTTATTCCTTCTTTTCTGCATTCACTCTTCATTTCACTACTTAAATTCCCATAGCCTCAGCTTAAAAAAAAAATATTGATAAACTTTCCCAGCACTGGCTCTCTAGGGCTGCTGCCTCTGAGTCTTCTCATGAGAGCCAAGCGCGCAGGTGTCTCCTGGAGCACATCACTAGAACCCCTGTAAACATCATGTTCGCCTGCTCCTTTGTTTGCCTTCACCTCTGGATAACAATAAGAAACATGAAATCAAGTGAAGATGATTCACCAATAGTGAACAAATAAAAAGAACAAGAAAAGAAGGCTTAAAAAAAAAACTGGAGGGATTCTCTATCCCAACAAATGTGCAAAACAGAACACACAACAAAACTATGAGACATCGACCCAATACAACATCTTGACATACTCACAATACCTAAAATGCCAGAAACCAAAAGTAATAACTAGAGTGCCAGAAAGATACTTGAGTCCTACTTTTAAAAATTATCAATGATTTGTGGAACAGATGCCTCAGAAGTGAAGTGCACTTGCCGCTCTTCCAGAGAACACAGGTTTGATTCCCAGCACCCATGTCAGGTGCTCACAATTGCCTGGGACTCCCAGATCCAGGGGATCTGATGTTCTTTTCTGGCCTTTTCAGGCACCTACACTCATGCACATAACCACACAGGACACATATTTAAAATAAAATAAATCTTTTAAAAACAATGACAGTATAGAAGATACAAACAGCGGGCGGTGGTGGTGCACGCTTTTAATCCCAACACTCAGGAGGCAGAGGCAGGCAGATCTCTGGGAGTTCAAGGCCAGCCTGGTCTACAAGAGCTAGTTCCGGGAGGGGCACCAAAGCTACAGAGAAACCCTGTCTCAAAAAAACCAAAAAAAAAAAAAAAAAAAAAAAAAAGAAGATACAAACAAGCAGATGAATGAAGTAAGGAAATCAATTCAAGAGGAGAGAATACAGGGTGATAAATAACACAAAAGCTTTTAGAAAAAGTAATGCCAGCACTTGGAAGATGAATTCTTAGTACCTTCCAGTACTGTGAAAGCTAGCCAGCAGGTATGGGCAGAGTTTTTCTGTTTCCCAGCAGTTGCATCCAAATAACCACACAGAAACTTATTGTTAATTATAAATGCTCAGCCAAGGCCAGGCAGTGGTGATACATGTCTTTAATCCCAGCACTCAGGAGGCAGAAGCAAGCAGATCTCTGTGAGTTTGAGGCCAGCCTGGTCTACAAGAGCTAGTTCCAGGACAGGCTCCAAAGCTATAGAGAAACCTTGTCTCTAAAAACAAAAACAAAATAAAAATAAATGCTCAGCCAATAGCTCAGGCTTATTACTAGCTAACTCTTTTAAAGTAGGAGATTCCATAAAATGTTTTTTGTAAAACCTTGATTTTGGTTGACTTGACTTGCTCCACTCCTTCTCCCCCATTGCCTACCTCCATCCCCTCTCAAACCTTTAAAGCCCCCTAAACTGGTTAGTTTTTTTTTTTTTTGTCAACTTGACACATTTGGGAAGAGTAAACCTTTAGAGAGAAGATGATTCCATAAGATTGGTCTTATAAAGAAGTCTATGGGGCATTTTCTTGCATGGTGACTGATGTGGGAGGGTCCAGCCCACTGTGGGCCAGACTGCCAATGGGCAGGTGGCCTTGGGAGGTACTGTAAAGGTCCCTGAGAAAGCAATGCTTCTGCATTCCTGACTTCTGCTTCAGTTTCTGCCTCTAGGTCCCTGCTGGAGTTCCTGCCCTGACTTTCCCCAAGGACAAACTGTCAGGTGGAAGTGTAAGCCAAGAAACCCTCTGCTTCCCAAGTTGCTTTTGGGTATGGTCTTCACCACAGCAATAAAAACCAAGCTAAGACACTCCCTGAATTCCCACTTGTACTTTAATATCACGTGTTCTACTATCTCCATCCTTCATGAAGGAGTCTTCCTCTCCCCCATCTCATGGGCCCTTTCTATCAGACCTCCATAGCCAAATATAAAACTCCAAAATTTTGAAGCTAATATCCACATATTGCATTTGTCTTTCTGGGTCTGGGTTATCTCAATTAACATAATATTTTCTAGTTCCATTCATTTTCCTGACATTTTCATTTTTCATTTTAAAGTAGAGATGAACATAGTTATGCAAATATTTTTGGTAGGATATGGATCCCTGTGGGTATATTCTCAGAAGTGGTTAGTTAACTCTTTGAGAAACCTCTACACGGATTTCATCAATATTGGCTGTATCAATTTGCACTCCTACCAACAATGGATGAATGCCCCCATTTGTTTTTATTTGGTTTCTTGATATTCAAATTGGAATGCGGTAGAATTTTAATTACTTTCAATTTGCATTTCCTTAATCACTAATGATGTTGAACACTTTAAAAAATGTGTTAGCCATTCATATTTCTACTTTTGAGGATTCTGTTCAGTTTCTTAGCCCATATTTTGATGGTTCTTTTCTTTTTTAGAATATTTATTTATGCCGGGCGATGGTGATGCACGCCTTTAATCCCAGCACTCGGGAGGCAGAGGCAGGCGGATCTCTGTGAGTTCGAGACCAGCCTGGTCTACAAGAGCTAGTTCCAGGACAGGCTCCAAAGCCACAGAGAAACCCTGTCTCGAAAAACCAAAAAAAAAAAAAAAAAAAGAATATTTATTTATTTTATGTGTATGACTGCTCTATCTGCATATAGCTCACAAGGATTTTCTTCCATTCTCTTCATTTTGTTGATAGTTTCCTATGGAGTCTCTCTCAGGAAGTCCTTACATATGCCTGTACCTCCAAGTGTTCTCCATTTCAAAGTTTCCAGTCCTGTGTTAATATTATCAATTTATTTGTGCTGAACTTTGTGCGAAGTGAGGGATAAGGGTCTAATTTTATTCTTCTATGTGTGGACATCCAGTTTTCACACGATCATGTGTTGAAGACGTTGTCTTTTCTTCAATGTATAGTTTTTGGCCTTGTTATCAAAAAATTAGTGGCTGTAAATGCATGGCCTTATATTGATCCATATCAATGTTCCTTCTTAATAAACTGGTAAGTTTGTTTTGTTATATTGCCTTGTCTTCTACATGAGGTTTCATCTTGCCTTAGAAGAATGTTTCTACATACTAGCTTTAGATGTATGTTATGTGGTAAATTCATAGGATAAAGTCCTTCACCAAAGTGTTTTGCTCGGTTTGATTTATAAGTAAGCAGTCGGATAAATTTAGCCCAAATTCCTTTAAATTCATATGTTTTAAATAAGTTCATATAAGGTACGTTCAAAGTGCCTGAGATATTTAGAATTTACCTTTGATAAATTTTGGAAATGGTAGGAATCATAACAATCTTAGCTTTAGAAACATGCAAACGAGGATGATGAAAACGTCTTGTTGTTCATGTTTTGGTTATGACTGTTTGCTTACCCACTGCTCTTATGTTACTTAAAACAAGTTTTATGTTTGAAAATATTCCAGTTTTCTACTACTCTAATAAAACATCAATCATAATTCAGTATAATTTTTTTTGTTTTTTTTTGGTTTTTTTTTTTGTTGTTTTTTTTTTCTTTGTTTTTAAGATAGGCTTTCTTTGTGTAAGAATCCTGACTGTTCTGGAACTCACTTTGTAGACAAGCCTGACCTTGAACTCACAGAAATCTGCCTGCCTTTGCCTCCTGGGTGCTAGGATTAAAAGTATGCACCGTCACTGCCCGGCTTATAATTTGGATTTTTAAAAATACAAATTTTAGAGACCTATTTTAAATCTTTTAAAAAGGCAGTACATTTGGGGAAAATACCCCTTTTTTAATTAAAAACTTCTATAAACAAAACAGTAGAGCTTTTTCCTTCTAGGAAAAGAGGGAAGATATTAACTAAATCCAATAAATTAGATTAGTCATATGCTAAAAGTTTGGCAACTGTAAGGTTTAATCTGAAATTATTTCATCCTGATTTTTGCTTATTTTTTCCAATTACTAATATATTATTATAGAAATCTTGCATGGTTATTATTTCAAGATATAATTTTGCTTATTTTTTCTCATTTTATTAGTCCATTGAGAATTTTATATGATTTTTTTTTTTTTTTTTTTTTTTTTGGTTTTTCGAGACAGGGTTTCTCTGTAGCTTTGGTGCCTGTCCCGGAACTAGCTCTTGTAGACCAGGCTGGCCTCGAACGCCCAGTGATCCGCCTGCCTCTGCCTCCCGAGTGCTGGGATTAAAAGCGTGCGCCACCACCGCCCGGCTTATATGATGTATTTTTATCATATTCACTATTGCCCGAATTCCTCCCAGATCTATCACTTACTTCCTAACTCACCCAACTGTCTTCTTTTAAAAACAAAATCTAGCTGAGCGATGGTGGCGCACGCCTTTAATCCCAGCACTCGGGAGGCAGAGGCAGGCGGATCTCTGTGAGTTCGAGACCAGCCTGGTCTACAGAACTAGTTCCAGGACAGGAACCAAAGCCACAGAGAAACCCTGTCTCGAAACACCCCCCCCCCAAAAAAATAATAATAAATAAAAAATAAAAACAAAATCTATCATGTCCAACTTGGGCTGCCCATATACTCCTTTTTGAAATGTTTTATTAGATGTATTTATTATTCCTTGTGTTTGAGTGTTTTGCCTCCATGTATGTTCCTGCACCATGTTTTGTCTGGTGCCCACTGAGGACAGAAGAGGGCACTAGATCCTCTAGAACTGTAGTTAGCAGTTAGTTGTGAGCTGCAGTGTAGGTGTTGGGAAGCAAACTTAGGTGCCCCGCAAGAGCAGTAAGTGCTCTTAACCTCTGCGCTAACTCTTCAGGCCTCCCTCCCCATATCCTCTTCATTGTGTGCCCTTTACTGGAGGATGAACAATCTACCAGGGGCTGCATCCTTAAAGAAAACTGACTCTCCTCCCAGAAGCTATAAACTGCCAATAGCTCCTTATCTATGTGTGGGAGTTTCTACCTCTATTTTCATGCTGGAATTTTGTCAGACTTAAGTTTGTACAGTTCTTACGCATGTTGTCTCAACGGCTGTGAGTTCACATATGCGACGGTCCAGTCATATCCAGGAAACACTGTTTCCTTGCAGTCACCTAATGCCTCTGGCTCTTAGGCTCATTCCACCTCTCCACAATGATCCTTGAACCTTAGGAGGAAGGAATGTGGTGACGTCTTACTCAATGGGCAAGCATTCCCTGATCGCTTGTTCTCTGCACCTTGATCAGTTGAGGGTATTTATGTTAATCATTGACTACAAGAAGAAATTTCTTTGATGAGGGTTAACATATGTACTAATCTATGGGTTAATGTTATATCAGTAGGAATCAGTTTAATAGTATGCCCATTTATCAGCGTAATAGCAGTAGGCTCTCTTCTATGGCATATGACCTGTCTAAGTCACAGATTCTTGGCCCCAGTAACAGTGGCAAGTATAAATCTCAATTCATGGAACAGACCTTAAATAGAGTCAGAAAGTAGTTTGTTACAGCCTTAAATCTGGACCATTATGGCACCAGTGGGCATGTCTTTCCAGAATGGTCATTTCTGTAGCTCAAAAGTTTCACATTTGGGTAAGACTGGTGATTCCTTTCTACTCACGAGTGTATAAGCACCTTCCAGCACTAAGAAAACTAATCAATAGGAATGTAGCTTCCAGTTGGGGGTGCCATCTTGATTTCTTCATGTTCTATGGTTCAAGTATGTGATGATTTAGCAATAGGGCCTTGTCAAATTCAGGAATGTGACCAATGCCATTGGCAATAGCCTGTAACATTTGGAAAACTATAGGACTTCATTGGCTAACAACTCCAAAACGAATAGCCCATTCCTGGCACTGAACTTTTGATTTGTTACCCTTTAGATAACTTTTGATAGGGTAATTATCAACCTGCTAAAGGGTCACTCCATTTAAACTTTTTCTTTTTTTTTTTTTTTTGGTTTTTCGAGACAGGGTTTCTCTGTGGTTTTGGAGCCTGTCCTGGAACTAGCTCTTGTAGACCAGGCTGGCCTCGAACTCCCAGAGATCCGCCTGCCTCTGCCTCCCGAGTGCTGGGATTAAAGGCGTGCGCCACCACCGCCTGGCCTGAAAATATTTATATACACACACATATGAAAAAGCCGGGCGGTGGTGGCACACGCCTTTAATCCCAGCACTCGGGAGGCAGAGGCAGGCGGATCTCTGGGAGTTCGAGGCCAGCCTGGTCTACAAGAGCTAGTTCCAGGACAGGCTCCAAAGCTTCAGAGAAACCCTGTCTCCAAAAAAAACCAAAATAAATAAATAAATAAATAAATAAAATTTTCAGAAGATCCTATAGTATTAGGGTTTCATATGACTTTTTTCAAGATGTTTTTAATGTTAGTTATCCCTCCCTGCCTACCTTCTTCTACTCTGCCCCCAATAACCCTCCACATTTGACACTAATAATAATTTCTTTTTTTAAAATTTTATTTATTTATTATTTATACAGTGTTCTGTCTGCAGGCCAGAAGAGGGAACCAGATCAAATTACAGATGGTTGTGAGCCACCATATGGTTGCTGGGAATTGAACTCAGGACCTCTGGAAGAGCAGCCAGTGCTCTTAACCTCTGAGCCATCTCTCCAGCCCCTAATAATTTCATTATTCCCTTTTACTCTTTGTCTTAGTGTTTTATTGCTGTGATGAGATACCATGACCACGACAACATTTAACTGGGATGGCTTGCAGTTCAGAGGTTTAGTCCATTATTATCATAGCAAGAAGTATGGCGGCTCAATCCCAGAGAATTTAGACAACCATGAGGACCCTAAGAGAGACTACATAGATCTAATCTACATGTGAGTAGAAAGTGGAAAAAGACAAGATCTCCTGAGAAAATTGGGAGCATGGGGACCTTGGGGGAGGGTTGAAAGGGGGAGGGGAGAGACAGGGATGGGAGCAGAGAAAAATGTAGAGCTCAATAAATATCAATACCATAAAAAAAGTATGGTGGCATGGAGATAGATATGGTGCTGGAGATGTAGCTGAGAGTTCTACATCCGGATCAGCAGACAACAGGAAGAACAAATGAGCCACTGGGCCTGGCTTGAGCTTCTGAAACCTCAAAGTCGACCCCCAGTGACACACATCTTCCAACAAGGCCACACCTACTCCAACAAGGCACGCCTTCTAACTGTGCCACTCCCTATGAGCCTATGGGGGTCATCTCATTTTATACAAACCCTTCCTTAAAATCCGATCCTATGGCCCCTGTCTTAAGGTTTGTTTTTTTTTTTTTTTGGTTTTTTTTTTTGGTTTTTTTTTTTGGTTTTTTTTTTTTGGTTTTTCGAGACAGGGTTTCTCTGTAGCTTTTGGAGCCTGTCCTGGAACTCCCTTTGTAGACCAGGCTGGCCTCGAACTCACAGAGATCCGCCTGCCTCTGCCTCCCAAGTGCTGGGATTAAAGGCGTGCGCCACCACCGCCCGGCTGTCTTAAGGTTTTGATTGCTGTGAAGAGACACCATGACCACAGCAGCTCATATAAATGAGAACATTTAATTGGGGTGGTCTGCTTCCATTTTCAGCAGTTCAGTCCATCATCATCATGGTGGGGAGCGTGGCGGCGTGCAGGCAGACATGGCGCTGGAGCTGAGAGAGCTACATCTTGCAGGCGACAGCAGGTAGACTGAGACACTGGGTGGCATCCTGAGTATAGAAAACCTCAAAACCACCTCCACAGTGACACAATTCCTCCAACAAGGCCATACCCACCTCAACAAAGCCACACTTATTAATAGTGCCAGTATCTATGAGATTATGGGGGCCAATTACATTCAAACTACCACAGCTCCTTACCAATTTTCGAAATTATACGGGTGTGCCAAACAAAACGCACATGTCAGAAGATTCAAATCTAACATCTACAAGTGAGAGCAAACATGCACCATTTGTCTTTTCAGGTCTGGGTGACCTCACCCAGGATGGTTGTTTCCAGCTCCATTTGTTTACATGTGCTTTTTTTTAAACTGTAAGTTTTATAATTTCATTATTCTTAACAGCTGAATACTATTCTAATATGTAAATATACCACATGTTAATTAGCTATCCATCAGTTCATGAACATTTAGGATGTTTTTATTTCCTAGCCATTGTGAATAGGACAGAATGAACATGGCTAAAGAGATATCTCTATAGTAAGATACAGCCCAAGAGTGATTTGTCTATATCTTGTGATAGATATTTCTAGCTTTTTGAAGAACCTCCACACTGATTCCATAGTGACCACACAAGCTTGCATTCCCACCAGCAGTGAATAGGTGTTCCAACTTCGAAACATCCATGTTAGCACATTCTATCATTTGGATTTTGTATTGTACCCATTCTTCCTGGGGTAAGATAAAATCTCAACGTAGTTTGGATTTGCATTTTCCTGATGACTAGGAATGTTGAACATTTAAAAAAATGTTTCTCAGCTATTTGCATTTTATCTTTTGAGAATTATCCTTTTAGTTTCAAGCCACATCTTTGTTTTTCCCCCTTGATGTTTAGTTTTTCAGTTCTTTGTATATTCTACACACTAATCCTCTGCCAGATGTATATAGCTGGTAAAGATGTTTTCCCATTCTGTAGGCTAACTCTTTTTTTTTTATTTTTTTATTTATTTATTTATTTATTTATTTATTTATTTATTTATTTATTTATTTATTTTTGTTTTTCGAGACAGGGTTTCTCTGTGGCTTTGGAGCCTGTCCTGGAACTAGCTCTTGTAGACCAGGCTGGTCTCGAACTCACAGAGATCCGCCTGCCTCTGCCTCCCGAGTGCTGGGATTAAAGGCGTGCGCCACCACCGCCCAGCTCTGTAGGCTAACTCTTCACTCAAATGATAATTCTCTTTCTGGTAGAGAAACTGTTTTGTTTCATGAGGTCCCATTTGTTAATTGTTGATCTTTTTGTTTGTTTTCATGATGGGTTTCTCTGTGTAGTACTGGTTGCCCTGGAACTCACTCTGTAGACCAGGCTGGCTTCCAACTCAAAGAGATCCACCTGCCTCTGCCTCAGAAGTGCTGGGTGTAAGGCATGAGTCAGCACTACCTGGCTAATTGCTGTACTATGGGGATCCTGTTCCTGCTGAAGTGAGTTCAAGAATATTCCCTACATTATCCTCTATCAGATTCAGGGTTCTGGGTTTTATGGAAGGTCTTTTATCCACTTGGAGCTGAGTTCTCTGCAGGATGAGTCTGTTTCATGCCATCACAGTCATGTTGTAGTTTAACTTTAACCCTGAGATGGCGATACGTCCAACAGGGTGTGGATGGTTCAGGATAGTTTGCCCTTTTGTGTTTCCATATAATTTAAGATTAATTTTTCAGTTTCTGTGAAGAATTGCCTTCAACTTTTGATGGGGATTGCACTGAATCTATAAATTGCTTTTGGAAGGATGGCCATTTTCACAATATTAATCCTACAGCATGGGAAATCTTTAATCTTATTCGATTTCCTTTTAAGCATCTTCAAGTTTCCATTGTGTAAGTCTTTCACATCTTTGGCTAGATTTATTCCTAAATACTTTACTTTTTGGGATATTGTGAATGCAGTTGTTTCCCTGATTTTTTTCCTGTATGCTTGTCACCTGTGTATAGGAAGGGTACTGATTTTTGTGTTCTGCTACTTTGATTAATATACTTATCAACTGTAGACTTCTGGTGGAGTCATCAGGGAATCTTTTATAAATAGAAACATTGTCTATAAATAAAAATACTTTGAAAATAGTTTTCTGAGACAGCCTTTCTCTGTGTAACAACCCTGGATGTTTTGAAACTATGTAGCCCAGGCTGGCCTCGACTCACAGAGATCTGCCTACCTCTGCCTCACGAATTCTGGGATTAAAGGCATAAACCACCACACTCTAGCTTGAATATGCATTTTTTTTTTGATTTTTCAAGACAGGGTTTCTCCGTAGTTTTTTTGTTGTTGTTGTTCCTGTCCTGGAACTAGCCTGTCCTGGAACTAGCTCTTGTAGACCAGGCTGGCCTCGAACTCACAGAGATCCACCTGCCTCTGCCTCCCGAGTGCTGGGATTAAAGGGATGCGCCACCACCGCCCGGCTTGAATATGCATTTTAAAGTATGTCAATATGAATCTCTGAATTTTCTCAGTGTCTGTTGAAATGTTTCTCTTTTATCTCAAATTTTATTAATTTCGATTCTCTTTTTGGTTAATTTGGGACAGGTTTGTTAATCTTGTTAAACTTTTAAAGATCCAGCTTTCTGTTTCATTGATTATTTGTATTGTTTTTTATATTTCATTAAGTTTGGTTTTGATTATCTGTTTGGTGTGGGAGTTGCTTCTTTCTGTCTATGTGTTGTTTTTATTGGTTAGTGAATAAAAAAACTGTTGCAGCCTATACCAAGACAGAACTTAGCTAGGTGAGGAAAACTAAACTGAATTCTGGGAGAAAGAAGGCGGAGTCATGGAGAAGCCGTGTAGCCCCACCAGAGACAGATGCTGGAACTTTACCAGAGGATGAGAATTTGTGGAATCCTTCTAGACTAATGCGGATTGATGGACCAAGATCCCCTGAAAGGTCACCAGGACACCCCCAAAAATATTCACCCAACAAAAAGCAGGAAGCAATTTGGAGAGAACTATGCCCAAATTCCCAAATACTGTGTATAAATGTTTGTTTACATTTAAAGGGGGAGTGTGCTATAGAGATGGATATTTTGCATTGGTATGAATCTTGGTTTATTGATACAAATTTTTTAAAAATATTTATTTGTTATGTATACAATATTCTGCAAGTCATAAGAGGGCACCAGACCTCATTACAGATGGTTGTGAGCCACCATGTGGTTGCCGGGAATTGAACTCAGGACCTTCGGAAGAGCAGGCAATGCTCTTAACCACTGAGCCATCTCTCCAGCCCTATTGATACAAATTTAAGATCAATGTTGTTATATATTTCTGCTCTTGATTAAGGTATTGTGTTTATGAATTTCATTTAAAAATATAATGTATAATTAAGGAATATGGGTTAATAGATAATCATCTATAATAGTCAAGCCTGTAGTCATGTTAGTTAGGTTTTCTAGATATATAGAGTTATATTTTAGTTAGATAGATAATCTTCAAACCTTTAAAAGACCTTCAGAATAAGGCATTTAAAATGTTTTAGGAACTTGTGACTTTTCATGACTGTGAGACAGATTTGCTCCTGACAGCACCAATTAATTCAAGAGGTAGATGGGCATCGAAGAGGCTCCTTATGGAGTTTGCTAGCCATTTGGGCAAGAAACTGTGCTTGCCTGGACTGCTTGATGGTATGGTCTATTAATTTGACATGCAGGACCCACAGAAAAATGACTGCTGACGTTGCCTAAAGAAGGTGAGACAGTCCTTTGGGGTTCCTATTCATGAAAGAGTCTGCCAGACATTCTGCAGGATACAGAAGAAAGTGACTGACAGACTATTAATACAGGTGGAACTGTCTTTGAAATTTCCTGCTTCATGGAAAAGTCTGCTGGATACTATGGGGCTGTAGGCTTAAGATTGGTTGTCTCAACATTACAGAAGAACTTCGGGTGACTGTCCAGGTAGTGAGATGTCTCTGTCAATCCTAGAGTTTTGGAAGTTGCTTACAATTCACTTCCAATTTACTTAGGTAATATTATATCCTTTTGGAGTCTGTGATGGAGTTGAAGTTATAATTATAGTTTTCCTTAGTTATGATAAAAGATAAAGTAGATATAAATATTGGAACTATAATTTTTGCTTGATACCCATTTTGTTATATGTAATTTTACTATGTTAAAGTTAAAACCTTCCTTTTTATTTAAACAGAAAAGGGCAAATGGTGTGGGAGGTCCTTCTGTCTATGTGTTGCTTTTATTGGTTAATGAATAAAGAAACTGCTTTGGCCTATAACAAGGCAGAATTTGGCTAGGTAGGGAAAACTAAACTGAATTCTGGGAGAAAGAAGGCAGAGTCAAGGAGAAGACTTGGAGCAGCCAGAACATTGCTGGTAGGCCACGAGCCTTGTGATAAAATATAAAATAATGGAAATGGGTTAGATGTAAAAGCTAGCTAGCAATACACTTAAGTGATTGGGCAAGCAGTGATTTAAATAATATTGTTTCTGTGTGATTATTTCGGGAGTCTGGGCAGCCAAGAAACAAACAAGCAGCCCCCTACAACATCTGTTCCCAGCTCTTTTAGGGGATGTTATTTGCTCTTTTTTCCCAAGGTATTCATGCATATCCTTAATTTATTATTTTAAAAATCTATAAAAATTCTGTGGGACAGGCACTTGGTGCTATAAACCTTTCCCTTGAGACTGCCTTCATTGTGTCCTATAGATTTCATTGTGCTGTGTTTTCATTTTCATTCCATTATAAGACTTTTCAAATTTACTTCATGTTTCTTCCTTGAACTGGTTATCATTTACTAAGGTTTTCTTTAGTTTCCAGTGGTTTGTGCATTTTTTTTTGTATTTTCTGTTACCATTAATATTCATCTTTCTTCCACTGTAGTCAGACACAATACCAGAATGTTAATTTAATTTCTATATTTTTTGAGTCTTGCTTTGGGCCTTACCCTTGTATAAACTGTGACTCCATTTGCAGCTGCTGTGCCAAATGTGGTGTCTTACTTGAACAGATTAATACATGTCCTGGTACATGGTTTGCAACTATTGATCTAGCAAGTTACTTTTTCCCAATATCTGTCTATAAGGACCATCAGTTTATACAAGGGTATGTTAACTATTCAGCCTTGTGTCATGTCTTAGGTCTAAGGGATCTTGATCATCAGTCTCTTCCATATAATATCACAATGGTCCAATACATTTGGTGACATTATACTGACTTGACAAAATGATCAGAAGGCAGCAAGCACCTTAGATTTGTTAGTAATGCTTATGTACATCAGAAGATGGGAAATAAACCCAGTCAAAATTCAAGGGCCTTCTACCTTAGTGAAATTCTTAGGAAACCACTGGTATGGGGTATGTAGAGATATTCCTTCTAAAGTGAAGGGTAAGTTATTGCACCTGGCCCCTCCCACCACCAAGAAAGAAGCACAACACTTACTGGGCCTATAGATTCTGGAGGCAGCACGTTCCTCACTAGGGTGTGTTACTCCAGCCCATATGTCAAGTGACTCATAAAGCTGCTAGCTTTGCGTGGGACTTGGAACAAGAGAAGGCTCTTCAACAGGTCCAGGCTGCTCTACCACTTGGACCATATGACCTAGCAAACCTGATGGTATTTTAGGTATTGGTGGCAGAGAGGGACGCTGTTTGGAGCTTTTGTTTTTTTGTTTTTTTTTTTTGTTTTTGTTTTTTGTTTTGTTTTTTGGTTTTTTGGGGTTTTTTTGTTTGTTTTTTTCGAGACAGGGTTTCTCTGTGGTTTTGGAGCCTGTCCTGGAACTAGCTCTTGTAGACCAGGCTGGTCTCAAACTCACAGAGATCCGCCTGCCTCTGCCTCCCAAGTGCTGGGATTAAAGGCGTGCGCCACCACTGCCCAGCTGTTTGGAGCTTTTGGCAGGCCCCTATAGATGAATCACAGAAGAGAGACCTTTGGGATTTTGGAGCAAGGCTCTACCATCTTCTGCAGACAACTATTCTCCCTTTGAGAGAGAGTAACTAAACATTTGACAGCGGACCACCAAGTTATCATTCAACCTGAGCTGCCCATCATGAGCTGGGTATTTCTTGATCCACCAAGTCTTGTTTTTTTTTTTTTTTTTTTTTTTTGATTTTTCGAGACAGGGTTTCTCTGTGGTTTTGGAGCCTGTCCTGGAACTAGCTCTTGTAGACCAGGCTGGTCTCGAACTCACAGAGATTCACCTGCCTCTGCCTCCCAAGTGCTGGGATTAAAGGCGTGCACCACCACTGCCCGGCCGATCCACCAAGTCATACGGCAGCAATGCGTTATCAAAAGACAATGGTACATATGTGATCAGGCCTGAGCAGGTCCTGAAGACACAAACAAGTCACATGAAGAATCACATAAGGAAGTTTCCTAAATGCCTCTGGTTTCTACTCCTGTTACAGTGGCTTCTGTTCCAAAACTTGCCCCTGATGGGGTGTGCCTTATGATCAGTTTACTGAGGAGGAGAGGACTAGGGCTCTGCATACCATGCAGGCAGCACCCAGAAGTAGAGAGCTGCAACATTACAACCCCTTTCTGGGGCGACCCTGAAAGCCATAGGTGAAGGTACATCTTCATTGTGGGAAAATGCTGGGTGGTACACATGGTTGTACATTTTGTTTGGAAGAAGAAATTGCTACATGTATGATTGTTCACCAAGTCATGGCTGTAGCCCATGAATTGCCTGGGTGGTCAGGGGCTCGGAAAGAATGTGATTGGAAAATTGGTGGGTGAGAAAGATATCTGGGGTACAAGAATGTGGCTAGATCTCTCTAAATGGCAAAGGATGTGGAGGTACTTGTGTCCGATGACTTCAGCAGAGGAGTTCAGTAATCAGTCAGCCTCCTTCCCCAGCCATCCCTGTCATTGCCTAATGGGCTCATGAGCAAAGTGACCATGGTGGCAGACATGGAGGTTATGCATGGGCTCAACAACATGGACTTCTGCTCACTAAGCCTGTCCTGGCTACAGCTGCTGCTGAATGTCTGATCTGCCAGCAACAGAAACCAACATTAAGCCCCCAAGGTGGCACCATTCCCAGGAGTGATAGGTCAGCAGCCTGATGGAAGGCTGGCTATTTTGGACACTTTCTTTATGGAAAGAGCAACAGCTTCACCTTCCTGGTTATGGATTTGCCTTTCCTGGTGCTTCTGCCAAAATTACCATTCATGGACTTGCAAAATGCCTTACTCACCATCACAGTATTCCACACAGCATTACTTCTGATGAAGAGCTCACCTGCCAGCTGGAGAAGTGTAACAGTGGGCCAATGTTCATAAATCTTCTGGTTTTACTATAGTCCCCACCAGCTGACTTGATAGGAATGATGGAATGTCCTTTGGAAGGCACAGCTACAGCACCCATTAGATGGCAACAGCCTGAAGGGCTATGGCAGGCAGTGTATGCTTTGAATCGGCATCCAATATAAGGTATGGTATAGTATGGTATGGTATGGTATGGTATGGTATGGTATGGTATGGTGTGGTGTGGTGTGGTGTGGTGTGGTGTGGTGTGGTGTGGTGTGGTGTGGTGTGGTGTGGTGTGGTATGGTATGGTATAGTATGGTATAGTATGGTGTGGTATGGTATGGTATGGTATGGTATGGTATGGTATGGTTTCTCCCATAGTCAGGATTCATGGGTACAAGAATCAAGGGGTAGAAATGGGAATGATTCCATTCACTATCACCCCTAGGGACCAACTAGAAAAATCTTTGATTCTTGTTCCTGTGTCTTTAAGTTCTGTTAGCCTAGAAGTATTAGTTCCAGATGGGGTTGGGGGATGGGGGAGTAAGGAGAATTCCTGTTAGGAGACACAGCGAACATTCCACTGACTCAGACACACACACACCGCCCCCCCCCCCCCCGCCAGTTTGGGCTTCTGATGCCCTTAAGAAAGAAATGACAGTGTTAAAAGGGGTGATTGAACCACACTACCAGGGGGAAATTAGACCACTTCTCCACAATGGAGGTAAGAAAGATTATGTACGGCTGAGGTGCAGGAGAGGTTTTAGGGTGTCTCGTGGTGTGCCCTGTGATTAAAGTCAACGGAAAACTAAACCACCCTAATCAAAGCAGGATGACAAAGGACACAGAGCCTTCAGGAATGAAGGTATGGGTCACTCCTACAGGAAAAGAACCAAGAGCTGCTGAGGAGCTTGCTAAGGGTAGAGGAAGTACAGAATGGGAGTAGAGGAAGGTAACTCTAAATAGCAGCTAACGACATGTGACCAGTTGTAGATGTGAGGATTGTGATTAGCATGAATGTTTCTGTGCTCTTTTGTTGAGAATGTGTTTGTAGGCAGGTGATGGTGGCGCACGCCTTTAATCCCAGCACTAGGGAGGCAGAGGCAGGCGGATCTCTGTGAGTTCGAGACCAGCCTGGTCTACAAAAGCTAGTTCCAGGACAGGCACCAAAGCTACAGAGAAACCCTGTCTCGAAAAACCAAAAAAAAAAAAAAAAAAAAGAATGTGTTTGTACATATATTAAGTAGATAAGTAGATATTTGTGTTTTCTTTCCTCTATTTCTTTACCACCTTGTATAATATATCTGAGATAATATCAATGATCATCATATTAAGTTTTGATATGCTAAAAGACTAAGCATTCCTCAAGGAACATTGTTATCCATTCTAAAATATATAGTGCATGTGTGGTTGTACATGGGGAATTATATCATGCTAGGTAGAGTTATGACCTGTTATTGTTATTATTTGGAAATACAGCATGATATAAGATGTGATTGTATGTCAAGCTGACAATGAGTGACTTGTGATGACTAACCTTGGTTGTCAGCTAGACTATACTTGGAATCAACCAAAACCCAAGAAACTGGACGTGCTTGTGTAAGAATTTCTTGACTGGATTATTTGCAGTTCAAAGATGCATCCCACCGGGCGGTGGTGGCGCACACCTTTAATCCCAGCACTTGGGAGGCAGAGGCAGGTGGATCTCTGTGAGTTCGAGACCAGCCTGGTCTACAAGAGCTAGTTCCAGGACAGGCTCCAAAACCACAGAGAAACCCTGTCTCGAAAAACCAAAAAAAAAAAAAAAAAAAGATGCATCTCAAATCTGTACCACACCTTCTGATGTCAGCCCACACTAAAGAGCATGGAAGAGGGGGGAAGGTTTTGCTTTTTGCCTGCTTGCCCTCGCTTTTGCTGGCAAGTTCATCTGTCTTGCTGCTGAGGCGTTCTTTCCCTAGTATTAAAATCTACTTCTTCAAGATAGTGACCCAGGCTGACTCAGCTCTGGGAATTCCTTCCCACTCCAGCACCGGATTGGGGCTGCTGAGACATTCAGCCTTGTGAACTTAAAGAAATGACAAATTCTTGGCCTTTCCTCTGCGAAACAGCCATTGGTGGACAAGCTGGACCACAGCCTGTAAGCCTCTATACTAAATCCCAAATACATGCCTGTTACACTCTCTAACAGTTCTGGAGAGAGCCCTGACTAATACATGTACTTTCTACAGTTTCTGTTGCTGTTAGTATCCAACTTTAATCCGTCGTTGTCAGATAGAACATAGGGTGTGATTTCAAGTTTCTTTTATTTATTGAGACTTGCTTTTGTGTCCTAATGTGTGGTTGATCTTGGAGAAAGTTCCATGGGATGCTAAAAAGAACATGTATTATTTAGAGTTTGGGTGTGATGTCCATTTGATTTCGGATGTCATTTAATGCCAAAGTTTCTCTGTTTGCAGTGATTTTTCTTTTCTCGACTACATGTATATTGATGAGATTGAGGTCTTGAAATTGCCGCTACCACTGTGTTTATATCAATCTGTATAGATTATATCTACTGTAGATCTAAAAGTATTTCTTTATGAAATTGAGTGCTTCTGCGCTTTGTGTATAGACTTAGAATTGTAATGTACTGTTGGTGGATTTTTCTGTTAATGAGTATGAACTATTCCTCTTTGTCTTACCTGTCTAGTGTAGGTTTTAAGTCTGTTTGGTCAGAAATTGTAAAGCACAATACCACGTCTGCTTTTCACGCTATTTGCTACAGTACGCACCTGTACTGTCCCTGTAATATGTGATGGTTCGCGAGTCTCAGGCAAGGGCCTGGAAATTTAAACACATATGCACACAGACAGAGACACAGGGACACGAGTCATCGTTGATACAAGAATGCCAACTTTAGCCTGGCGGTGGTGGCGCAGGCCTTTAATCCCAGCACTTGGGAGGCAGAGGCAGGCGGATCTCTGTGAGTTCGAGACCAGCCTGGTCTACAAGAGCTAGTTCCAGGACAGGCTCCAAAACCACAGAGAAACCCTGTCTCGAAAAATCAAAAAAAAAAAAATGCCACAGCCCAGCTCTCTGGATCTTTTAGCTACAGCCACCAGAAACCACTCCCCTGTCTCCTGCACAGAGCAGCTGCAAGCATAGAAAAAGAAGTTGTTTACAGGAAATTCAGGGTCTGGGGAAGGGGGTCCACAGTCCCCGCGAGAAATTAGAATAATTCACCGGGTGTCGTGGCATATGCCTTTAATCCCAGCACTTAGGGAGTCAGAGGCAGGTGAATCTCCATGAGTTCAAGGCCAGCCTGGTCTATGGAGTGAGTTCCAGGAGACCCAGAGCTGAATGGAGAAACCCTATCCCCTGTCTTGAAAAATAAAAAAAAAAAGAAAAAATAAAGAAAAAATGAAATAAATTAGAATAGTTATACCTGCTTATTTATCTCCCTTTAGTTGAAATTCCTTTTATCCTACAATGGTTGATGGTGAGGTGTTTCTTGGAGGCAGCAAAAGATGGATGTTGTTTTCTGTTCTTATTTATATTCTTTTTTTTCGAGACAGGATTTCTCTTAGCTTTGGAGCCTGTCCTGGAACTCGCTCTGAAGACCAGGCTGGTCTCAAACTCACAGAGATCTGCCTGCCTCCTGAGTGCTGGGATTAAAGGTGTGTGCCACCACCACTTGGCTTTATTTATATATATAATATATATATATATTATATATATATATATATTTTTTGGTTTTTCGAGACAGGGTTTCTCTGTGGTTTTGGAGCCTGTCCTGGATCTAGCTCTTGTAGACCAGGCTGGTCTCGAACTCACAGAGATCCGCCTGCCTCTACCTCCCAAGTGCTGGGATTAAAGGCATGCGCCACCACCGCCGGCTTTATTTATATTCTTAAATTCAAATTTATGTACATCGTTGATTGTTTGCATTATTTTCTTTGTTTCTATTTCATTAATTTCTACTTTGGTTTTTATTATTTCTACTGTCTACTTGATTTGATTTGAGTTTGTTTTTGTTTTTCAAAATTCTTTTTTTTTTTTTTGGTTTTTCGAGGCAGGGTTTCTCTGTAGCTTTGGTGCCTGTCCCGGAACTAGCTCTTGTAGACCAGGCTGGCCTCGAACTCCCAGAGATCCGCCTGCCTCTGCCTCCCTAGTGCTGGGATTAAAGGCATGCGCCACCACCGCCCGGCTATGTTTTTCAAAATTCTTGAGAGTAAGTCACCTATTTGTGCTCTTTCTGAATTTGTTTGCTTGTATATTTTTTCATCCAATGCGCTAGAAGTCCAATGCGCTATCCATTGCGCCACAGAACCACCTGTGTATTTCTGGTTTTGAGACAGTCTCTCACTGTGAAGATCTGGCTGACCTGAAACTCTATATGGAAATCAGGATTGCCTTGAACTCACAAAGATCTACCTACCTCTACTTCTTGTGTTCTGTAATTAAAGACATGCCACCATACCCAGCTTTCTATCTGACTTTTATTTTATTATTTTATTTTTTTTTTATTTTGAGACAAGAATTTCTCTCTGTAACAGCTCTGGCTGTCCTGGAGCTCACTCAGTAAAACAGGCTGACCTCAAACTCAGAGATGTTTGCCTTTGCCTCCCAAATGCAGGGATTAGAGATGTGCGCCACTACCGCCCGGCTTCTATTTGATTTGGTAATATAGATATTTACAACTCCAAATTTTCCCCTTAGGACTGCCTTTAATGTGTCCCTGGGGTTTTGTTGTATTATGTTTTGATTTTCATTTAATTCCAGGAATTTAAGATTTTATTTTTAACCGGGCAGTTTAATCCCAGCTCCTGGGAGACAGAGGCAGGTGGAGCTCAGTGAGTTCGAGGTCTACAAGAGCTTGCTCCCTCAAGGTTATAAAGGAGGTTTGACCCGGGGAGTGGCTGTTTACCGGATGCTTGACCTAGGGTGTGGTGGCTTCATGTCCTGCTTGAACAACAGAATACTTAACTCAGGTTGTAATTACTTAATGTAATGAAGATGTAATTGCTGTTTGTTGTGTCTTGGAAGAGCAGTCTTTTGCCTCCCCCCCCCCCCCCTTTTGGATTGGGGTATATAAAGCATGTGGAAAGTAAACTCGGGCAGATTCAGTATTCACTGGGTTGCCCTCCTCACTCTATTATGTCTCTGTATTTCTTTTGTATCTCTGTTTATTCTGCCTAACATTTCTATTTTTTTTTCTTGTTTTGGTTTTTTGAGACAGGGTTTCTCTGTAGCTTTGGAGCCTGTCCAAAAACTAGTTTTTGTAGACCAGGCTGGCCTCGAACTCAGAGATCCACCTGCCTCTGCCTCACAAGTGCTGGGATTAAAGGCGTGTGCTACCACCATCTGGCCTACAAATTGAATTTCAGCTGCAGCCATTATCATGGATGATAAATTCTAATAAAAAATGGTATCTAGGCCGGGCGGTGGTGGCACACGCCTTTAATCCCAGCACTCGGGAGGCAGAGGCAGGCGGATCTCTGTGAGTTCCAGGCCAGCCTGGTCTACAAGAGCTAGTTCCAGGACAGGCTCCAAAACCACAGAGAAACCCTGTCTTGAAAAACCAAAAAAAAAAAAGAAAAGAAAAGAAAGAAAACGTGGTACACACAATGGAATTCGAATCCGCTGTAAAGAAAAATGAAGGAAAATATTATCCTGAGTGTGGTAACCCAGATCCAGAGAGACAAAAGCTACGTGTTCTCTCTTACCTGTAGGTTCTAGCTCCAAGCCTTTAGATATGAACACATAACACAAAGTAGCCAAAGAAGCCAAGAAAGAAGGGGAGGAGAATGAACCCTAGAAAATTGGATAGTGGAAGACAGGTGCTATGAAGTTGGTAATGAGAATAACGGGGGGATTGTAACTGAGTAGGAGTAAAGAAGGGTAATAAAGTGAGGGAAAAAGCCGGGCGGTGGTGGCTCACGCCTTTAATCCCAACACTCGGGAGGCAGAGGCAGGCGGATCTCTGTGAGTTCGAGGCCAGCCTGGTCTACAAGAGCTAGTTCCAGGACAGGCTCCAAAGCCACAGAGAAACCCTGTCTCGAAAAACCAAAAAAAAAAAAAAAATGGTATCTAGGCCGGGCGGTGGTGGTGCACGCCTTTAATCCCAGCACTCGGGAGGCAGAGGCAGGCGGATCTCTGTGAGTTCGAGGCCAGCCTGGTCTACAAGAGCTAGTTCCAGGACAGGCTCCAAAACCACAGAGAAACCCTATCCTGAAAAACCAATACAGAAAGAAAGAAAGAAAAGAAAGAAAGAAAGAAAGAAAGAAAGAAAGAAAGAAAGAAAGAAAGAAAGAACACCAAAGATACTTGATAAAGTCACAGGGAAACTTTTTTTTTTTTTGATGACAGTTTATTTGGTTTTTGTTTTGTTTTTTCAAGACAGGGTTTCTCTGTGTCTTTCTGGCTATTCTAAAACTTGCTTTATAGACCAGGGTGGCCTCGAACTCATAGAGATCCACCTGCCTCTGCTTCCCTGAGTGCTGGATTAAAGGAGTGGGCCACCACCGCCCAGTTTGATAATTTATAATAAGCATATGCATGTTCTTTATTTGGGTGCCTACTCTATAATCCAGTCTCAGCAATATAATTTTAATAACAACATCACTATTGATTTTTTGATAAAATAGGCCTAAAGGCCTATCATTTCAGTTGTTAAGGGTTTAATATCCTGACATACCACAGACTTTGTCTCAAAATGTAGGTGTGGGTGCTTCTCTCTGATACCAGTAGATATTTAGAGTTACTTGAAAGTGGCACTTCAGGTATTATGTCTAATGGTTGGCACACATTAACCACATAATGTAGTCAAAGTTTTGAAGCAGACAATGCATTGGTTCCAATCGTGGAGCAGGAGGGTTGTCTAGAAGGTATACATGCAGGATGATTGACAAGTTTCAAGACACGAGTAAGGTAATGTGCCCATTGAGGAACTAGATGAAAGTTCACCCTCTTCTGTGCTTCTAAATTTAGTGCTCTGGTCCAAATTAATATTTCCCATGTCACTACTCATGATGCATTAGCCTGGTAGTTCTCAGGTCACTGAACAGACAGTATGCTACTATAGTCAGTAGTTAGTCTACATTTCCTTGAGGAACCAATGAATGCTCTTACTTTTTTTTCAGTCTTTTCATGTATTCAAGGGCTTCTTCCTACAATGTGTATGTCACAATTTGAGCTCTTTTTTTTATTTTTCCATGATATTATTGAGCTCTACATTTTTCTCTGCTCCCCTCCCTGCATCTCCCCTCGCCCCTTCAATCCTCCCCCAAGGTCCCCATGCTCCCAATTGACTCAGGAGATCTTGTCTTTTTCTACTTTCTACTTCCCATGTAGGTAGATTAGATCTATGTAAGTCTCTCTTAGTGTCCACATTGTTGTCTAAATTCTCTGGGATTGTGGTTTGTAGACTGGTTTTCTTTGCTTTATGTTTAAAAACCACCTATGAGTGAATACATGTGGTAATTGTCTTTCTGGGTCTGGGTTACCTCACTCAAAATAATGTTTTCTAGCTCCATCCATTTTCCTGCAAAATTCAAGCTGTCGTTATTTTTTCTGCTGTGTAGTACTCCGTCGTGTAAATGTACCACATTTTTTTATCCATTCTTCAGTCGAGGGGCATTTAGGTTGTTTCCAGGTTCTGGCTATGACAAACAAAGCTGCTGTGAACATAGTTGAGCACATGTCCTTGTGGCACGATTGAGCATCCTTTGGATATATGCCCAAAAGTGGTATTACTGGGTCTTAAGGAAGGTTGTTCCTAATTTTCTGAGAAATCGCCACACTGACATCCAAAGGGGTTGTACCAGCTTGCATCCCCACCAGCAATGCAGCAGTGCTCCCTTTACCCCACAACCTCTCCAGCATAAGTTGTCACCAGTGTTTTTGATCTTGGCCATTCTTATAAATGTAAGATGGAATCTCAGAGTTGTTTTGATTTGGACTTGAGTTTTGTGCATGGTGATAGATATAGGTCTATTTTCATTTTTCTGCATGTTGATATCCAGTTATGCCAGCATCATTTGTTAAATATGCTTTCTTTTTTCCATTTGATATTTTTTACTTCTTTATCAAATATCAGGTGTTCAAAGATGTGTGGATTGATATCTGGGTCTTCTATTCCGTTCCATTGGTCCTCCTGTCTGTTCTTATGCCAGTACCAGGATGTTTTCAGTACTGTAGCTCTATAGTAGAGTTTGAAGTCAGGGATTGTGATGTCTCCAGAAGTTCTTTTATTGACCAGGATTGTTTTTTGTTTTTGTTTTTTTCGAGACAGGGTTTCTCTGTGGCTTTGTTTCTTTTTTTTTTTTTTTTTTTTTTTTTTTTGGTTTTTCGAGACAGGGTTTCTCTGTGGCTTTGGAGCCTGTCCTGGAACTAGCTCTTGTAGACCAGGCTGGTCTCGAACTCACAGAGATTCACCTGCCTCTGCCTCCCAAGTGCTGGGATTAAAGGCGTGCGCCACCACCGCCCGGCGACCAGGATTGTTTTGGTTATCCTGGGTTTTTTGCTTTTCCAATTGAAGTTGAGTACCGATCTTTCAAGGTCTTTGAAGAATTTTGCTGGGATTTTGATAGACATTGCATTGAATCTGTAGATTGCTTTTGGTAAGATTGCCATTTTTATTATATTAATTCTGCCTACTCAAGAGCATGGGAGAGCCGGGCGATCGTGGCACTTGTCTTTTTATTACTGAGAAAAATCTTTCCTAAAAGTGCCCCAGGAGACTTCTCAGTCTCAGGACTAAAGCACATACTCATGCCTAAACTAACCACTAGCAAGGAGAATGAGTCTTTCAGTGCTTCTGATTGACTATTTAAAATTCCACCATCACCCCAATATAAGCCTGAGATAGAACCTTTTCCTAAACACCTAATTACAACAGAACCAAAGCAGCAGGGAAGAAGATGGGCCAATTGATTAGAGCAGACAGCCAGCATCATGTGCTTTACATACATACCGTCAGGCAGACATAGCTACTTGTGGATTGTTTGGTAAAAGGGTGCTACACAGGAACTCACACAGGACTGAGGGTGGGTGGGCACTTTGACAGGTGACTGCCTATCTCCCCACTCAGCCTATCTCCCCCGCTCCTTCACACTCAGACAGTTCAGGTATTAAACCCTCACTTTTTTTTTTTTTTTTTGATTTTTCGACACAGGGTTTCTCTGTAGCTTTTGATTCCTGTCCTGGAACTAGCTCTTGTAGACCAGGCTGGCCTGGAACTCAGAGATCTGCCCACCTCTGCCTCCGGAGTACTGGGATTAAAGACGTGCGCCACCACCGCCCGGCTAAACCCTCACTTTTGAGCAAAGCTTAAAAATCATTGTTATTGCTTTCTCTTCTAGAAGAGGGGCTTATTCTTCCTAATTAAAGCCTCTAGGGGCTGGAGAGATGGCTCAGTGGTTAAGAGCATTGCCTGCTCTTCCAAAGGTCCTGAGTTCAATTCCAGCAACCACATGGTGGCTCACAACCATCTGTAATGAGGTCTGGTGCCCTCTTCTGGCCTTCAGGCATACACACAGAAAGAATATAATAAATATTTTTTTAAAAAAGCCTCTATATAAAAGTTATTTGAGCTGTTCACTTTACTGGACTTCTCTTGCTTTCTGATTATATTTTGTACTTTAGAGGGACACGGATTTCTTACCATACGCAAGAAAATAGCTGTCTTGTGATTGCTCATAGAGCGACTCCAGTTTTCATAGCAACACTCAGTGCCCTATCTTATTGCTACCCTAGCCTTTTCTTTCTTCTGTTGAGAGGTGAGAAGCACATTTGCTAGTCAGTAGTACAGAGAGTACTAGAATACTGAGTGGGCACCTGTGAGATGGCTCAGTGGATAAAGACATTTGCCTCCTAGCCTGATGTCCAGAGTTCTACCTCTAGGACGCACACACTGTAGAGAAACAACTCTGACTTCTACATGCATGCAGTGGTATGTGCAGTTGTGCAACACACACACACACACACACACACAAATAAATAGATGTAATCATTTTTTGAAAAGGTTACTGAGTAAAAGTCCTGTAGACTTGGTGGGAAATATACAGTGGAACCTGAATTTGTACGTCTAGTATTTATGTGTAGTCCATCAAGGGATCAAAGGCCTCTGCCCCAGAAGCCCCAACATGCCATAGTGGGCTCCTCATCAACCAAGGTCTGTGTCCCGCTTTCATTGTGGCTCCTGCCTGCAAACCAGCTCCTTTAAAGCCAGGCGGTGGTGGTGCACACCTTTAATCCCAGCACTCGGGAGGCAGAGGCAGGTGGATTTTCGTGAGTTCAAGCCCAGCCTGGTCTACAAGAGCTAGTTCCAGGACAGGCTCCAAAGGCACAGAGAAACCCTGTCTCGAAAAACAAAAAAAAAAAAAAAAAAAAGAACTAGTTCCAGAACAGGCTCCAAAGCTACAGAGAAACCCTGTCTTGAAAAACCAAAAAAGAAAAAAAAAAAAAGAAAGAAAAGAAAAGAAATAATCAACCATGAAAAAACTCGAAAAACTTAAAAAAAAAAAAAAAACCCTGCTCTGGATCTGGAAGCTACTTAGTATCTTTTTAATGAATTATTTTGCTGCCTAAATTACACAAAGTCCTATTGCTTATACTCGAAGATCTCCACTAATAGCTGTCTACAATTCTTTAGATTTGCCTTAGCCGGCGGTTGGTGGTGCACGCCTTTAATCCCAGCACTCGGGAGGCAGAGGCAGGTGAATCTCTGTGAGTTCGAGACCAGCCTGGTCTACAGAGCTAGTTCCAGGACAGGCTCCAAAGCCACAGAGAAACCCTGTCTCGAAAAACCAAAAAAAAAAAAAAAAAAAAAAAAAAGATTTGCCTTACTTCTGAGAATACCGAAAAGACTATATTTTCAGGGAGAGTTTTTATTGAAGATATCTTTGTAGATATCTGGTTTTTGTGTGAATAGCAACATTAAAGACTATAAACCTACCCACTGTTGTCCCACAACATCTAATTTAGTGCCTGTGACTGCATATGTTCAGCAATGCTGGAAAGCCCCATTCAAAGAGCTTTTGCTCTGATAAAAGACTTTATAATACTTCCTGAAATAAATAGAAGCATGATGTTCTTTATATAGTACACCTAATGTTTGCAAACAGATGATTTTCAAATGATGATTTAAATTATGTGGGAATAGGTTATTAAAATGTAATGAATTTAATTGATTATGAGTGTTCCAATTGAGATGATGCAATAACTGCCCAATATTGCAAATCCTGCTTCAATGTGTAAGGTCAGGGTGGGTTCAAAGTTTGTCTTGCTACAGTTGAAATCTGGGTAGCAACTCTTTTCAAATACAGTCACATTCTAAAATACTAGAAGTGTTTGGGGTTTTTTTTTTGGTCTTTGCTTTTTTGTTTTATTTGTTTTTTGAGAGTTTGTTTTTTGAGACAGGGTTTCCTCTGTGTAACAGCCCTGGGCATCCTGGAACTCAATCTGTAGACCAGGCTGGCCTCAAACTCACAGAGATCCACCTGCTTCTGCCTCCCTGAGTGCTGGGATGAAAGTGGTACACCACCACTGCCCACCTAGAGGTGGAGCTTTAATAATATAAAGCCTGGACAGGCAATAGTCAACAAAAGAAATCATAGTTTATCTAATGCTTCTCAAACTCTCTTTTAAAAATCTTTTTTTTTTTTTTTTTGGTTTTTCAAGACAGGGTTTCTCTGTGGTTTTGGAGCCTGTCCTGGAACTAGCTCTTGTAGACCAGGCTGGTCTCGAACTCACAGAGATCCGCCTGCCTCTGCCTCCCGAGTGCTGGGATTAAAGGCGTGCGCCACCACCGCCCGGCTTCTTTTAAAAATCTTAAGCTATTAAGTTTAAAAGCCAAACTAATGGTACTGGGCAATGTATGTCTCTGCATCAGGGAGAGATGGGAGTTCCTCGAGGCAGATCTTATTCTCCCTCCATAACACCATCCTCCCAATACTGATCCTGGCCCTCTTTTTTTCCTTATTTGTTTGTTCTTATTTTTTGAGATGGGGGTCTATTTAAATAGCACTGACCTTCCTCGAATTCAGGACTTAGAGGAGGCTGGCCTTGAGATCCACCACCCTCTGCTGGAATCAAAGGCGTGCACCACCACACCCAGCTACTGTCCTTCTTGGTATCAACATTGAGTAATTCTGTTTTGTCTCCAGAAAGTTCTGAAGAGGCTCATAATAGGACATTCGTTAAACAAAATCTAAATTCCTTTCTGTATCTTAGGCTACAGAGCTTATTTCTGTTCTTTTCCCATCTCAAATTATGTTTAGCCATGTTGTCCAAAGCTGTAGTCTGATCAAACTATAGCACAAAACTGTCTCAAGTAATATATGCTTGTCCAGAACTTGAGCTATATGAGATCTCTCTCTCCACTTGTGGTATTTTTAGAAGAAATTTAAGTTCCAAATCCTTTCCTTCTCCATTTCTTTCTTAGGTGAGTCTCAGCTACAAGTGTCTTCCTCTGAGATGTAGAGAGAAACTTCATCCTGAGTTGTTGTCTACTGGAATGAATGGTATTTCTGCATGACAGTAAAATTCTCATATGTCCCAATGTTTAATAGATGTAAAAGTAAACAGGGCCCTCGCAACTTTGTAAATTGTAGAAAAAAAGAAGCCGGGCGGTGGTGGCGCACGCCTTTAATCCCAGCACTCGGGAGGCAGAGGCAGGTGGATCTCTGTGAGTTCGAGGCCAGCCTGGTCTACAAGAGCTAGTTTCAGGACAGGCTCCAAACGTACAGAGAAACCCTGTCTCGAAAAACCAAAAGAAGTGGGAGGGGGAGGGAAATGGGAGGCAGTGGCGGGGAGGAGGCAGAAATCCTTAATAAATAAATAAACATATTTAAAAAAATTAACTGGGCCGGGCGGTGGTGGCGCACGCCTTTAATCCCAGCACTCCGGAGGCAGAGGCAGGCGGATCTCTGTGAGTTCGAGACCAGCCTGGTCTACAAGAGCTAGTTCCAGGACAGGCTCCAAAGCCACAGAGAAACCCTGTCTCGAAAAACCAAAAAAAAAAAAAAAAATTAACTGGGCCCATAGTATTTTTCCAGGACCAATGCCCCATGTATAAAATTTAGAAAAAAAGGCGCATGCCTTTAATCCCAGCACTCGGGAGGCAGAGGCTGGAGGATCTCTGTGAGTTCGAGGCCAGCCTGGTCTACAAGAGCTAGTTCCAGGACAGGCTCCAAAAACTACAGAGAAACTCTGTCTCGAAAATAAAAAAAAAAAAAAAATTAGAAAAAAATGAGACAAAGGGGCAACCAACCAAATGAACTAAGTAGAACATTCCACAGAAAACTCAATTTGATATAGTTGGTAAATCATAATCCTTAAAAGTGGTGGTTGGTGCTGGGCGTTGGTGGCGCACGCCTTTAATCCCAGCACTCGGGAGGCAGAGGCAGGTGAATCTCTGTGAGTTCAAGTCCAGCCTGGTCTACAGAGCTAGTTCCAGGACAGGCTCCAAAACCACAGAGAAACCCTGTCTCGAAAAAAAAAAAAAAAGTGGTGGTTTGACTAGACCAAAAGAGATGTTAAAGGACATAAAAATCATGTGAACTGTTGTTATGCCCAGATCACAGAGTTCCCCAAAACCAACTGGGAGACTCAAACCTGTGTGTAAAAGCAAAGAGCCTTTATTCTTACACAAGTTTGCAAACTCAGACTCTCCTGTGTCCAACAACATTTTGGAGTCATTGGAGAGCCCTGAGCTCATTTGGGGTTGGGTTTTTATAGTAGCAAAGGTAGGGGTGAGGGACATCTAAGGTTCAGGAGCCCTGATTGACTGGCATTTGACTAGGGGTGTCCTGGTTAAAAACAATGGGTGTGTACTAGCAGGTGATTCTATCTACAATGGTTGGAACGTTAGGAATTTCATTTGGATGGTCTGTTCCTGGGTGGTGCCAGTTTACGGCTTTTCCTGGAACCTGGTGCTGCCTGCCATGACAACTGTGCAGCCTGGGGGCCCGTGTGTGGTCAGGCTGCCCTGGGCCCCACACTGTATGGTGTGGATTGAGCACTGATTTGGATTAAACTAGGAGGGGCATTTTTAGGTCATTCTGGAAAATATGAATAGAAGTGAGGTGTTAGATAAGTTGAAAATGTACTGAACTGGAAAAATGCAGGGCACTGACTTAAAGAAAAGGATGAAGAATGGTATTGTAGCAGGTTGTCCACTTGGTAGAAAAATAAAAACATGTGGATGTTAATCCCACCATCGAATTTTTTTTTTTTTTTTTTTTTTTTGGTTTTTCGAGACAGGATTTCTCTGTGGCTTTGGAGCCTGTCCTGGAACTAGCTCTTGTAGACCAGGCTGGTCTCGAACTCACAGAGATACACCTGCCTCTGCCTCCCGAGTGCTGGGATTAAAGGCGTGCGCCACCACTGCCCGGCTTTGAAGCAAGTTTTAATTAAATACTGACCAGGTGTATGGGCTGTGGCCAGGTCCATACCCAGGTTCCAGGGAAATGACCCAGAATCATAGTTTGCAGGGGCGAAAGACAGAAAACCCATAATTCATTGCATTTCCATCAGGTCCCATCAGGAACAAGCATGTACCCTGACCCGTACCTCCACCCTGTGAACCTCTAGCCCCGCCCACATGTGATCAAGGGCAGGGGTGCAGAGGGGTCAAACAAACTTGTTTAGGGGAGTGAAAAACACGTGGCTTGTTAGCTCCCATAAACAACAGCCTCCAGCTTTTCAGGAACTGTCTTTGGGTAGGGGCTTCAGACCTGAGGCATTTTTGTTGCATGGATCTCTTAGGCATAGTAATTAAAACTTAATTTGGGCTCTTGCACAGAGAAGCCAAATGTGGTGGCTCAGCCTTGAGAAGGTTGAGATTGGAGTACTGGAGTGAATTCAAGGCTGACCTGGGTTGCACCATAACATTCAGGTCAGTCTGAGATAGGCCAGAGGATAACCCAGACCGCTTCAGAACTTAGGTAGACAGGGTTTGTTCTTACCAGCATTTTCTTTTTCTTTTTTCTTTTATCTTCTTCCTTCCTTCCCTCCTTCCCTCCTTCCCTCCTTCCCTCCTTCCCTCCTTCCCTCCTTCCCTCCTTCCCTCCTTCCCTCCTTCCCTCCTTCCCTCCTTCCTTCCTTCCTTCCTTCCTTCCTTCCTTCCTTTTTGTTTTTTGAGACATGGGTTTCTTAGTGTAGCCCCAGTCATCCTGGAGCTAATTGAGACCAGGCTGGCCTCAAACCCACAGAGATCCATCCGCCTCTGCCTCCTGAGTGCCGAGATTAAAGGTGTGCGCAACCATCACCGGGCTAAACACCATTTCTATTGACATCCTTGTCTATAATTTTTTTTGTCTGTTATTCAAGACAGGGTTTCTCTGGAGCCTGTCCTGGAACTATCTCTTGTAGACCAGGCTGGCCTCAAACCCACAGAGATCCATCCGCCTCTGCCTCCTGAGTGCTGGGATTAAAGGCGTGCGCCACCACCACCCAGCTGAGGAGCACACTGCAAGGACTAACAAACAGAAAGGAGCCTGAGTTGCCAGAACTATTCCCTATGAATTCACGGCTTAATGAACAAAAAGATGTAAAACTTAGACCGTTTAACTGCTTAATAATATTCCATTGTGTAAATGGACCTCGTTTTCATGATCCCTTCATCAGATGAGGAACATCTAGGGTGTTTCCATTTCCTAGCTATTGTGAATAGAGCACCAATAAACATGTATGAGCAGGTATCTCGAACCAGACAAAATCTCAATATGGACAGGGGAGGTGGGCTTGAAGCCCCACTCTAAACTAAGGAACTATTGGCAATGGATAACTGCTGGGAGAAAAAGAACCAGTTTTCTTTAATGTTTTCGTCCCTAGTGGGTTGATTGTCCTCCAGAATGTATGCGTAGCACAAATTGAACTTGATGGATCATAAAAAGAGGACACAGTTGTGTGACGTGGAAATAGGGGATGGATCTGAGAAGAGTAGTGGATAGGGTGAATATGATCAAATTACGTTGTAGAAAATTATTATTTTTTTTTTTGAGACAGGGTTTCTCTGTAGCTTTTGAGCCTGTCCTGGAACTAGCTCTTGTAGAACAGGATGACCTCAAACTCACAGAGATCCACCTGCCTCTGCCTCCCGAGTGCTGGGAATAAAGGCGTGTGCCACCACTGCCTGGCACATTGTAGAAAATTCTAAAAAAAAAAAAATAGGAAATAGTAATAAAAATAAAGCTTCTATTAAAAGACATATGAGGAATAATTAGGGAAATAATATGCATGTGGTCTCAATATTAGTAGATTGCATTAACATGTTATTCCTAGAATATTGCTATGCATGTCTTAGGTACAATGAAGGTCCCTTAATCCATTCCAGATGCACATTGAAGTATTTAGGGATGATAGAGTCAATTCACTTTCAGATGCTGCAAAAATTACAAGTGTGATAGTACAGATTTGGTCTTTCTTTCCACTTCCTAGCAGGCAATTTCTAAAGCTTTGGAATCTCTGGTGACAGTGTCTTTTGTCTGCTAATGAGTTGCCCAGACGCTAGAAGTGCCTAGGTGACTTCAGGAGAGACTGTTAGTCACTAGGAATACCAAGATATTATTATAGCATTGAAACTTTCACTCCCACCCCTCAACCTCAAGGTTAAGTTGATCACCGACAGTCAATGATGTTATCGGTCATGCCTAAGTAATGAAGCCATGGTTAAAGTCCCAGAGGGCAGAGTTCCATTCCGGATAGCTGAACACCAGGAGGTTCCCAAAGAGTGGCATATCCAGAAAGGTCATGAAGGTTCTCTGCCCAGTCTTGAATATTTTGACCCAAGCATCTCTTCATGCGTATCTTTTGCAACATCCTTTCTAGTAGATGAGGAAGCATAAGTGTTTCCCTAGATCTTGTGACCCATTTGAACAAACTGAGATGAGTGGAGAGCCCTGACTTATAGTTGACTCATCAGAGACACTGATAAAACAGCCTGGGGCTAGGGGCTGCCATCTAAAAGGAAGAGGCACTAAGTCCTCAATCCAAGGGATCTTTTTAGATAGACAATGCCAAAATTGAATGGGGAAAACAGCCAGCTAATATCTAGTATCTTCTGTTACAGAAGTCCTTGCTAATGGAAAGAAATCCTCACCTCTTAGAGTCACAGAAGTCAATTGCTTATAGTGTGAGAGCAGGGAACCATCATTTTTTTCTACAAAGGCGGGTCTAGCAAATGGGACATAATGTTAGCAGTTGTTAAAACCAAGTGTTGACATAATGATATTTATATTGTACTCATTTGAACTTCTCTATATGCTTGAGATTTTTCACAATAAAAAGTTAGGGACATTTTACTAGGTTTGTATGTATTTAACTTGGTCTGAGGACTCGTTTTGGTAAATGATCAAATATCTTGTTGAGCTAGAATTTCAACTACATTTTTAATATTTTAATCTGTTAGTTTCATCTACTTGTCTTATCTTACATGTGCAAAGCTAGAATCATTAACATGTAGTTGTAGTTTCTTTTTCTTTTTTGGAGCGAGAAGGAGGGTAGATTTTGAGATAGGCTTTCTCTGTGAAGTCCTGGCTGTCCTGGAACTCACTGTGTAAGAACAGGCTGGCCTCAAACTCACTCTGTAAGAACAGGCTGGCCTGCCTCTTGGGATTCAAGGCATGCGCCACCACTGCCCTATTAGGTCAGTGAGCCTATAATTCGTGATCCTAGAGAAGCTAAATAAGAAGGTGAACCCAAAGAAAAACATATAGTTATCCTCCTGGATATTGGAAGTAGACAAGATTGCCAGGCAAAAATTGGGATCTTGGGGGTGGGGATGGGGTAAGGGGAGATGGGGAGAGAAAAGTGAGGAGGGGAGGATGGGACGACCCTGGGGGAATGGGATGGTTGGGATGGAGGAAGGGTGGATATGGGAGCAGGGAAGAAGATATCTTTTTTTTTCTTTTTTTTTTTAATTATTTATTTATTATATATACAGTGTTCTATCTGTCTGCATGCTTGCTCGCCAGAAGAAGGCACCAGATCTCATTACAGATGGCTGTGAGCCACCATGTGGTTGCTGGGAATTGAACTCAGGACCTCTGGAAGAGCAGTCAGTGCTCTTAACCTCTGAGCCATCTCTCCAGCCCCGGAAGAAGATATCTTAATTAAGGAAGCCATTTTAGGGCTGGCAAGAGACTTGACTCTAGAGGGGTTCCCAGGTATCCATGGAGATATATCCCCAGCTAGTTCTTTGGGCAGCTGAGGAGAGGGTACCTGAACTAGCCACACTGATGAATATCTTATATATCACCGTAGAACCTTCATCTGGCGATGGATGGGGATAGATTCAGAGACCCACATTGGAGCACTGGACTGAGCTCCCAAGGTCCTAATGAGGAGCAGAAGGAGGGAGAACGGAGAACATGAGCAAGGAAGTCAGGACCACTAGGGGTGCGCCCACCCACTGAGACAGTGGGGCTAATCTATTGGGAGCTCACCAAAGGCCAGCTGGACTGGGACTGAAAAAGCATGGGATCAAACCGGACTCTCTGAACATGGTGGACAATGAGGGCTGACAGAGAAGCCAAGGACAATGGCACTGTGTTTTGATCCTATTGCATGAACTGGCTTTGTGGAAGCCTAGGCTGTTTAGATATGCACCTTCCTGGACCTGGATGGAGGGGGGAGGACCTTGGACTTCCCACAGAGCAGGGAACCCTGACTGCTCTTTGGACTGGAGAGGGGGGGAGTGGAGGAAGGGGGAGGGAAATGGGAGGTGAGGAGGAGGCGGAAATTTTTAATAATAATAATAAAAAGATTTATTTATTTATTATGTATACAGTGTTGTGCTTGCACACCAGATCTTATTATAGATGGTTGTGAGCCACCATGTGATTTCTGGGAATTGAACTCAGGACCTCTGGAAGAGCAGCCATGCCAATATCTGAGCTCTCTCTCTAGCCCCAGTTATAGTTCCTTATAATAGCAATCCAAATTAATAGTGACTTAAATAAAACATACTCATTTCCTCATGTGTAACCAAAGAAAGGAGTGTAAGCCACATGAGGGCCATTCACTCTCCTTCCCAAGCCTGAATGTTAGGGATAAAATGGCTCACCTATTTAGTTCTCATGATAAGTGATGAAGATCACCCTCTCACAGTGAGGTCCACCCCAAAGTTGTACATTATTTCCAGTCACGTCACGTTGCCTAATATTGAGTGACACCTGGCTACAGTGAGAAATGAGAAATGTAATCATCATGTGGATGTGTTTATATATTCCTTTTAAAAGATATAATTCCATAGTAAGCTTAATAAGCAGGTGGTTCTACTATGGAATTATATCCCAATAAACCCAGCATAAGATAAAATATCATAAATTGAAAATGCATTTAACAGCCGGGTGGTGGTGGCGCACGCCTTTAATCCCAGCACTCGGGAGGCAGAGACAGGCGGATCTTTGTGAGTTCAAGGTCAGCCTGGTCTACAAGAGCTAGTTCCAGGACAGGGTCCATAGCTACAGAGAAACCCTGTCTCGAAAAACCAAAAAAAAAAAAAAAAAAAAAAAAGAAAGAAAATGCATTTAACACACCTTACCTCCCCAATAACATAGCTTAGCCTATAATAGTACTCAGCATATTTAGCTGACAGATGGGCAAATTCATCTCACACACAGGTGACATTCTAATAGAGTTGATTAAGTCATGTGATATATTGATCTGTATACTGAGGTGAAAAACAGGACAGTTCTGTGGACCTTCATTGTTAACGTACTCACCTGCAAGTAGACTGGGCCTGGAAAATGCTGTATCAGTTTCTCTCCCTTCTGATGAGACTTAACAGCAAATGGAAGGGGGCAGGGCGACCAGGCATGTTGTTCTTCAGGAAGATAACCAGTTTTGAGTGCGTAGCTTGACCGTGAACAAGAACATCCTGTGTCTTCTGCCAGCTCTTGCGAAGCAATTCCAGTTGACCTCTGCTTGCTACTGCTAGGAGGGGAAACGCCTCCGTCATTTCTCCTTGCGCACCTTCTTAGGCTTTCAAAGATAACTCTTCTCTTTGCCTCACAGTGCTATTTCTTTGTTTGCTTTTGGCTTTGGTTTTTGGTTTTTCGAGACAGGGTTTTTCTGCGTAGCTCTGGCTGTCCTGGAACTCACTCTGTAGATGAGGCTGGCCTCGAACTCTCAGAGATCTGCCTGTCTCTGCCTCCCGAGTGCTGGGATTAAAGGCATGCGTCATTATGGCCTGGTTATATGTGTACTTCTTTTAGGCCTCTGATTTGATCAACATGTCATTGAAAATCACTTCGGTCTAGATGCCAAAAACTCGAGAGAGGGCTTTCTCTCCAAAGCTACAGAAAAACCCTGTCTCGAAAAACCAGAAAAAAAAAAAAAAGAAAAAGAAATAATCAACCATGAAAAATCGTCACGCATACACAACATCCATTCCTGGCTTGTCCTTTCATTCTGGCTAACTTTCTCAAGAGAAAACACCTTCCATAACTACAAAAAAAATGTGTGTGCTTGAAAATGCTTGTGTGTATGCTAATAGATCTGTAAAGAATTACAAAAGAATAATTATCTCCCTATTCTCACCAAGAGCAGGAGACACAATTGGACCTTTTGTAGATATGATGGGATGAGAAAACAAAAAATAAAATATTCAAAAAATGCTGACAAGTATCAATTGTTTTACCCAGTGATCATATGGTCAACCGGAACCTGTCCAGAATGAGAAAAGACTAGCATACCACATCAATTTGAAAATCAAATCAAAGCCGGGCGGTGGTGGCGCACGCCTTTAATCCCAGCACTTGGGAGGCAGAGGCAGGCGGATCTCTGTGAGTTCGAGACCAGCCTGGTCTACAAGAGTTAGTTCCAGGACAGGCTCCAAAACCACAGAGAAACCCTGTCTCGAAAAACCAAAAAAAAAAAAAAAAAAAAAAAAGAAAATCAAATCAAAATTAAAAAATTCGGGAGTAGCTGGAAGATAAAGTGTTGCGTGCCTGTTGTATACAAGGCCCTGGGTTCAATCTTTAGTCCCTCCGCCCACAAATTTGAAATTCAAAGTATGGTTCCAATTGAGTATATTGCTTTTGTATCATACATTTGAGCAAACCTAAATCAAGCTATTGTAAGTCTAGGACTATCGGTGTTTTGAAAGAAGGTGAGAAGGGATATTGGAGGATAATTAGCAGTGTCTGGCCTGACAGCTACTATTTTTTGAATCACAAGGTAGTCATTTCCCTCCTCCCCCCTTCCCCCTTCCTTGCTTGTTTCTCCAATCCCTTAAGAATTGATCCTAGGACCTTGTACATGTTAAACATGCATTTTATCAATGAAATACACTCCTAATCCTATCTTTTAATTTTTTTTATTTTTTTATTTTTTTAGTTTTGTTTTCTGTTCCAGACATTCAATTCCCTGGCAAACCCTTCTATATCTTGGTAGATCAACCTTAGTGAAATTTACATAACCAACACATTCTGGTTCTTGAAAATCCATCCATTGCTCAACATTCTTATTGACTTTCACCAAGGCAATGCTGGATAATTCCACCAATAGATACTTTCCTACTAAATCAGTATTAATTCCTCAATTCCAGGCTTAATGCAATCTTTCACTGGCTTGCCTGACCCCTCCAAATAGGTCTCATCTTTCCTCTTTCCTACAAATGTCCTGAGTATGTGCTCATGAAAACATACTATACTTGCTTCCTAGTCCGTGATTGGATTGCCTTGACCCTTGTGTAAGATGTATGTTATAATTTGCAATTAGCTTCTTAGTCTTTTCTTTTTCTTTTTTTTTTTTTTTTTGGTTTTTCGAGACAGGGTTTCTCTGTAGCTTTGGAGCCTGTCCTGGAACTAGCTCTTGTAGACCAGGCTGGTCTCGAACTCACAGAGATCCGCCTGCCTCTGCCTCCCAAGTGCTGGGATTAAAGGCGTGCGCCACCACCGCCCGGCCCTTAGTCTTTTCTTAAGTGTCTTCAAATTTTATGTACCTACCGACTACAGTGATGTGTACTAGTTTCCTGTTACTGTTAGAACAAAGCACTACAAATCTCGAAGTTTAAGTATGAATGTGCTTTCTCACTTTGCTTTAGAGACAGAAGATTGACTTGGCTTGAGTGATTTCCCTACCCGGGCTCTTATTGGGAACCTCTTGGAGAATTCACTTCAGAGTTTATTTGGATTGTTGTCCAAACCCAGTTCTTCTTCTTCTTCTTTTTTTTTTTTTTTTTGGTTTTTCAAGACAGGGTTTCTCTGTAGCCAACAGTTCTTTTGTTGGTAAGACTGAGGTCTGTTTCGGTGTTGGCTGGCTGGCAGGTGAGGACCACAGTTAGCCCCTAGAAGCAGACTCTCTTCCATCTTTGTGGAGGGATGTTCTCTACATTTCATGTTTAGCATCTCTCTGACTTCTCTTCTGCCCTATCTCTTATTCTGTAGCCTTTTTCTTTTTCTTTTTTTTTTCTTTTTTTTTTTGGTTTTTCGAGACAGAGTTTCTCTGTGGTTTTGGAGCCTGTCCTGGAACTAGCTCTTGTAGACCAGGCTGAACTCACAGAGATCCGTCTGCCTCTGCCTCCCAAGTGCTGGGATTAAAGACGTGCGCACCGCCCGGCCCTTTTTCTTTCTCGTTACTTTTAAGGGTTCATGCTAAGTGAAATTGGGGCTACCTGGATAATCCAACATCATTTCCCTATCTTGCCATCCATGCCCTTCATAACCCCTGAGAAGTTGCTTTAGTCATAGAAATATTTCTGTAGTGTTCACAGCTTCTCAGGATTAGACTATGAACACCGTGAGGGGAATGTTTTGCCTACAATGTGTTTTCTCTAGTCTCACTAGTCCTTGGTCCCATTGAGACCAGACAACCCCTAAGAACTATTAGCAAATAGGCTAACTCCCTGTTTTGAGGTGAAACTTTAAGAGCCTTCAGATATTGAGTATATATTACTTACCCTTTAAATCTGTTCAGCTTTTCTTCAAGACCACATTTTCCTACGAAGACCCCTCTGGCTCTCTTCAACAGTATACCTTCCTGGGTCCCCCCCCCCCGGTTCCCCACTATTTCTCTTTTGGCACTAAGAACAAAGCTTTGTTTAAACTTTTCTAACATCATAGGAAACTTCAAATGTATATCAAATTAGGGAGGATAATATAATTCACTCCTATGAATAGTGTAATGAACCAATCACCCAGTTTCAATAAGGCTTTGCTGATTATTGACGTTTTGCTAACGTTCATTCATCTATTCATGTCTTTTTATTTGGAGAATTTTAAAGTGAACTCCAGGTATCATGTCATTATGTTTACAAAGAAATCATCACGAAGCATTGTTTTCAAAAATCTCAGTACCTTCTTGATTTTATGAGCAAACCACTTTCCTAGAGAAGGTAGTTTTTGAATTTTTTAAAATTTAGACTTTGTAATTTTAATAATTTTACAATATGTTTCTCTACCTCATTCCAAAAAAATACGTCCTTTATATGATAAGTACTCTAATTTTACGATCTGTACTTTAATAAAAATCACCTGCCTTTTTTTTTTCTTTTTGGCTATTCAAGATAGTTTTTCTGCATAACCCTTGCTGTCCTGAACTCACTCTGTAGACCAGGCTGACCTAGAATTTACAGAAATTCTTCTACCTCTGCCTCCAGAGTGCTGGGACAAAGGGCATGAGTCACCACTATGAGGCTTTCACCTCCCTTTTTTTAAGCACACAGTCTGAGTCCTTAAAATTACAAAGCACTATTATGTTTTATGTAGTTAAGAAATCTAGAACCTGAGGCACCATGCAGAGATAGTGGTAGCGGATGATTTCAGGAGCCTGTGGATTTGCCACAGAGATTCAGAAAAACAGTTCCTTCATAGTTATTGAATTCCTTCCTTCCTTCCTTCCTTCCTTCCTTCCTTCCTTCCTTCCTTCCTTCCTTCCTTCCTCCCTTCCTCCCTTCCTCCCTTCCTCCCTTCCTCCCTCCTTCCCTTTTTTCCTCCCTTTTGTTCTTTCTTCAGCAATGGCCTGGCAGCTAGGCAGTAGTGGTGCATGCCTTTAACCCAGCGGATCTTTAGATCAATGCCAGCCTGGTCTATGGAGTAAGTTCCATAATAGCCAAGGCTACATAGGAAAACCTTGCCTCGAAAAAACAAAAACAAAACAAAACAAAAAAGGGTTGACTGGACTAGGGTTGTAGCTCAGTGTACAAGGCCCTGAGTGAGCTCTATCCCTAGCATAGAAAAAGGGGTGCTCTAATTCAGAACGAGGTAGAGAAGCACAGTGAGAGAATCCCACCTAGGAAAAGAATCTCATTCTTTACTGTTCTGAGTGTCGTATGGAATTTGGCTATTTTTTCAGTTCTAAGTTTCATCTTTTTTTTTTTTTTTTTTTCGAGACAGGGTTTCTCTGTGGTTTTGGAGCCTGTCCTGGAACTAGCTCTTGTAGACCAGGCTGGTCTCGAACTCACAGAGATCCGCATGCCTCTGCCTCCCAAGTGCTGGGATTAAAGGCGTGCGCCACCACCGCCCGGCTAAATTTCATCTTGTAATCCTGTCTGAGAAAAGAGGGAACGGCCGGGCGATGGTGGCGCACGCCTTTAATCCCAGCACTCGGGAGGCAGAGGCAGGTGGATCTCTGTGAGTTCGAGACCAGCCTGGTCTACAGAGCTAGTTCCAGGACAGGCTCCAAAGCCACAGAGAAACCCTGTCTCGAAAAACCAAAAAAAAAAGGGGGGGGGGGAACGTAGGGGTTGGGAATGGAGTGAAACTGTCCTCCAATGGCAAAAGGGCCTGGTTAGTAAACTCTGCTTTGAGGTGAGCATTCATTCACCAAGACTAAAACATTCTTCCCCCATAAACTAAGCCCTCAATCACTACCTGTCCTTGCTTAAGATCCACATGGACATAGCTGCTTTTATTTTTTTTTTTTTTTTTTTTTTTGGTTTTTCGAGACAGGGTTTCTCTGTGGTTTTGGAGCCTGTCCTGGAACTAGCTCTGTAGACCAGGCTGGTCTCGAACTCACAGAGATCCGCCTGCCTCTGCCTCCCAAGTGCTGGGATTAAAGGCGTGCACCACCATCGCCCGGCCATAGCTGCTTTTAGATACCAGCCACTGTGTAAGTAAAAAACCCCTGTGTTTTTATCCAGGTTCAGTAGTACAGTAGGGCCTGAGAGAGGAGGATCACTTGAAGCCAGGAGTTTGAGGTCACCCCAGGCAACAGAGAAACAAACCCCTGTTTCAAATGTTAAAAATCAGTTCTGTTCCTGTGGACTACAGACGTCACACAACCTGCCGCAAACTTCCTTATGGATATGCACAGATAACACTTCTACGATAAATATTCCTTTTTTGTTTATTTGCTTGGTTTTTTTTTTTTTTTTTTTTTTTTTTTTTTTTTTGGTTTTTCGAGACAGGGTTTCTCTGTGGTTTTGGAGCCTGTCCTGGAACTAGCTCTTGTAGACCAGGCTGGTCTCGAACTCACAGAGATATTTGCTTGTTTTTAAGACAGGGTTTCTCTATAGCTTTGGTGCCTGTCCTGGAACTAGCTCTTGTAGACTAGGCAGACCTTGAACTAACAGATCTGCCTGCCTCTGCCTCCCAAATGCTGGGATTAAAGGCGTGCACCGCCACCGCTCAGATAATATTCCTCTTTTTTTTTTTCATTCTTATATGAATAAAGTCAACTTTTTTTTTTTTTTTTTTTTTTTTTTTTTGGTTTTTCGAGACAGGGTTTCTCTGTAGCTTTGGAGCCTGTCCTGGAACTAGCTCTTGTAGACCAGGCTGGCCTCGAACTCCCAGAGATCCACCTGCCTCTGCCTCCCGAGTGCTGGGATTAAAGGCGTGCACCACCACCGCCCGGCATAAAGTCAACTTTTATTTAACTGGAATTACATAGCCTTAGCTCTTTTTTTATATTTATTGAGCTCTACATTTTTTTCTGCTCTCTTCCCTGCCTCTCCTCAACCCCTTCAATCCTCCCCCAAGGTCCCCATGCTCCCAATTGACTCAGGAGATCTTGTCTTTTTCTACTTTCTACTTCCCATGTAGATTAGATTTATGTAAGTCTCTCTTAGTGTCTGTATTGTTGTCTAAATTCTCTGGGATTGTGGTTTGTAGGCTGGTTTTCTTTGCTTTATGTTTAAAAACCACCTATGAGTGAGTACATGTGATAATTGTCTTTCTGGGTCTGGGTTACCTCACTCAAAATAATGTTTTCTAGCTCCATCCATTTTCCTGCAAAATTCAAGATGTCATTATTTTTTGTGTGGTATAGTACTCCATTGTGTAAATGCACCACATTTTTCTTATCCATTCTTCGATCGAGGGACATTTAGGTTGTTTCCAGGTTCTGGCTATGACAAACAAAGCTGCTATGAACATAGTTGAGCACATGTCCTTGTGGCACGATTGAGCATCCTTTGGATATATACACAAAAGTGATATTACTGGGTCTTGAGGAAGGTTGATTCCTAATTTTCTGAGAAATCGCCGCACTGACATCCAGAGGGGTTGTACCGGCTTGCATTCCCACCAGCAATGCAGAAGTGCTCCCTTTTCCCCACAACCTCTCCAGCATAAGTTGTCATCAGTGTTTTTGATCTTGGCCATTCTTACAGGTGTAAGATGGAATCTCAGAGTTGTTTTGATTTGCATTTCTCTGATGACTAAGGATGTTGAACATCCTTAAGTGTCTTTCAGCCCTTTTAGATTCTTCTGTTGAGGGTTCTCTGTTTAGGTCTGTACTCCATTTTTTTTTTTTTTGGATTATGTGTTCTTTGGTGTCCAATTTCTTGAGTTCTTTGTATATTTTGGAGATCAGCCCTCTGATGTGGGGTTAGTGAAGCTCTTTTCCCATTCTGTAGGCTGTTGTTTTGTCTTGTTGACCATGTCCTTTGCTTTACAGAAGCTTTTCAGTTTCAGGAGGTCCCATTTGTTAATTGTTTCTCTCAGTGTCTGCTGCCTGGGTTCTATTTAGGAAGTGGTTCCTGTGTCAATGCGTTCAAGTGTACTTCCTAACTTTCTCTTCTATAAAGTTCAGTGTGGCTGGCTTTATGTTGAGGTCCTTGATCCATTTGCACTTGAGTTTTGTGCATGGTGATAGATGTGGGTCTATTTTCATTTTTCTACATGTTGATATTCAGTTATGCCAGCACCACTTGTTAAATATGGTTTCTTTTTTCCATTTGATATTTTTTGCTTCTTTGTCAAAAATCAGGTGTTCGAAGATGTGTTGATTGATATCCGGGTCTTCTATTTGGTTCCATTGGTCCTCCTTTTTGTTCTTATGCCAATACCAGACTGTTTTCAGTACTGTAGTCCTGTAGTAGAGTTTGAAGTCAGGGATTGTGATGCCTCCAGAATATTCCTCTTTTTTAAGGTAACCAAAACACCAGTGAATGCCAAACACCACACTCCACAAAGAAAACTGTTTCCAAATCTGGCATGGCGGTGCTTGCCTTTCATCCCAGTGCTCAGGAGGCTGAGATAAGATGATCATGAACTTGAGATTAGCCTGGGTAACATAAAGAGTTCAAAGACAGTATGCACATGCCAAAGCCCCACCTTAAGAAACCTAAAAAGGGCCGGGCGGTGGTGGCGCACGCCTTTAATCCCAGCACTTGGGAGGCAGAGGCAGGCGGATCTCTGTGAGTTCGAGACCAGCCTGGTCTACAGAGCTAGTTCCAGGACAGGCTCCAAAACCACAGAGAAACCCTGTCTCGAAAAACCAAAAAAAAAAAAAAAAAAAAAAAAAGAAAGAAAGAAAGAAAGAAAGAAACCTAAAAAGGTCCATCAGCATGGCTCAGAGGGTAAAGGCACTTGACCCCAAGCCTGGCAACTTGAGTTCAATCTCCTGGAGCCTTGTGTTGGAAGGGGAGTGTTAGATTTCAAACCTGGAACTAACTGGGAACTAACTGTCAAGATGCTAGATTAATGAGAAAAAAAAAAAGAAATAAAAAGGAAAGGAATTACTGAGGTGGCTGAGTTTTTAAGGTGTTGGATTTAATAGCCAACAGATATGTCTGTGGGTTCAAGTCCCACTCCTGTCACAGCCTTTCTAAAACCTTGAGTTTATCTTCCCTCCTGAGGGAAAGAGTTCTCTTAGTCCCAGAACTCAGGAGGCAGAGACAGGTGGATCTCTGTGAGTTCAAGGTCAGCCTGGTCTACAGAGTTAGTTCCTGGACAGGCTCCAAAGCTACAGAAAGACTCTCTCTCGAAAAACCAAATAAAAGGGGGGGGGGCTGGAGAGATGGCTCAGTGGTTAAGAGCACTGACTGTTCTTCCAGAGGTCCTGAGTTCAATTCCCAGCACCCACATGGTAGCTCACAACGGTCTGTAATTCCGGTTACAGGGGACCCAACACCTTCACGCAGACATACATGCAGGCAAAACAACAAAGCACATAAAATAAAAATAAATTTAGAAAGAAAGAAAGAGAGAGAGAGAGAGAAAGGAAGGAAGAAAGAAAGGAAGGAAGGAAGGAAGGAAGGAAGGAAGGAAGAAAGAAAGAAAGAAAGAAAGAAAGAAAGAAAGAAAGAAAGAAAGAAAGAAAGAAAAGAAAAGGAGCATGACTGGTCCCGGGTTTCGGCACCAGATGCATGAAAACAGAAGTAAAAAGGCAAAGGAAACATGATTGCTCCTAGGTTTGGTGGAGGAGGTTTACTGCAGACATGGGACATCCGGGAGAGACCAGGGTGAACATGACCCTGAGGTGCCACATGAGGAGAGGGGGGAGTAGAGAAGGGGGAGGACCAGGTGCTGCGGCAGCCAGGAGGCCCCAAAGTACAAAGAAAGCTGATAGCCAAAATGGTTGGCTTATATAGGGAAAGGCACCTCAGTCATTCCTCCTTGTTTGAAACCTAACCGAGACAGCTGACTCCCAAGTTGTCCTCTGGTCTCTGCGTACAAGCACCATGCCATGTGCACCCCCTCACACTTCCTTTCTGTCTGTCTCTTTGTCTTTCTCTCTGTCTCTCTGTCTCTGTCTCTCTCTCTCACACACACACACAAATATAAAAAAGGAAAAATGCCAATCATCAGATTCATTCTCAATGTTTTTCCACTCAAACACTCTGGAGTCTTTCTGTTGTAATCTGCTGCCACCTGGGTGCCCTATCCCTTTAAGAGTTTAAGAGGCAGCCTGTTGGTGGTAGAGGCCTTTAATCCCATTGCTAGGGAGGCAAAGGCGGGCGGCTCTCTGTGAGTTCAAGGACAGCCTGGTCCACAAGAGCTAGTTCAGGGCAGGCTCTAAAGCTACAGTGAAACCCTATCTCAAAAAAACAAACAAATAAACAACAAAAAAAAAGAGGCAAGCCCCGCCCACTCCCAATCCACCTCCCCACACCCTCCTCACCCCCACAAGCAGATCTTTAGCCTCCTCTCTAGCCCTTGCTCCCTCTCTGTCTGCCCTTCTGGAGAGGCACCTTCTGCCTCGCTCCCTTCTCCTACTTTCCCCCTTTCCTCCTTTCCCTTCCCCCTCCTTTACCCACTAAATAAACTCTATACCCCAGCTCTCTCTGCATGGCATATCTGTCTGTCTCTCTCACCCACAAGGGGACCCTCTGAGGTGGCCCGCTGCTGCCCCTCGTTGGACTGACCTCGGGTCACTCACCTCTTTATAAATGATAACACTTCTTATAGGTTATGCAACCACCACACTCTTCCCTCGAATCCAGAACCAACTGAAAACTAGACACAGAAGTTACAGAGGGATGATGTATTTGACCAGACTGATTGAGAGAATATGTTGGTGACCTGCAGCCCAAATGTAGATTTTTCGAGCCTTTGAAGGGATTGATGGTCTATGCAGAGACTGTCACTCTGCCAGGCAGATAGGATACTCGTCCACCTTTAGGCCCGATCTCATAGGCTGATAACAGGGAGAGCAGAAAGGAGAGTATGGGCTTGCTTTAAGCAAGAGAGCACAACAGGAGCGGAGCCACAAGATCTAGGTTGCATCTTTGGATTTCACAAATCAAGTGGCCCTGAGAAGGTAGGGTGAGAACGCCCCTAGGGTAACGCTACTAGAAGCTCTCTCCCCTGTACTTCTGAAATGGTCAGTGTTTTCTCAGTGAGCAGGTGGGAACACAAAACCATGACATCACTGAACTGATGGGGGTTGCTAAAGAAATGAAATAAAGGAAGGATGCCTTCCTCAGTAGGCCAGGGCTGTCCCTAGCTGATGGCCTTACATTTTCATTGCACAGCCAAGACCCAGCACTGCGTCCTCCAGTGCCCTGAAAAATCAGCAGGCCATCTTAAGAGTCCTGCTTGATTACTCTGAACATCTACCTCAGAGGAAGAAAGCTTTTTAGCTAATTTAAGCTCGCTTACACTTACTGTTCAAGGCCAACCTGGTCTACTAGAGCTAGTTCCAGGACAGGCTCCAAAGCCACAGAGAAACCCTGTCTCGAAAAACCAAAAAAAAAAAAAAAAAAAAAGGAAAGCGAATAGTCCCTTATTCAGGCTTTTATGTAACGTGTTAGGCCCCTGCTTCCATTTGAGTTTTTGGTCTCTGAGTGTGACTAGCACTAGAGAATATTTGTGATTTAAAAGAAATGCAAATAAGGCATTTATGTGAGCGTTTAGTCCTGTCAGATCAAGTACCTGGCGATGTGGAGAGTGTCAAGGAGGTATATGCCAGGAATGTGAACATTTGTGGGGGTAGAGAAAGACAAGGACACATGTGTCTGGGTAACAATGGTGAAGAAATTGTTATGAAAAGCGGGAGAAAACAGGCTGCAGTGCAGAAGCGGGTGGACTGCAGGAGTTAATTACAGCCAAGTGTTGCTAGGGTAACTCAGACTCCCCCGGATAGCCCGAGAGGCCTCTGGCTTTTCATTGCTAAAGCAACTGATTTAGATGTCAGAGCTTTGAGATCAGGAAGGAGGATGAAGAAAACAATAAGGTGGTAAAAGCTTTATCTTGGTTTGGCTCTCATGGTTCCAGAACCATCCCACGCAGAGCTAATGGTGCCCACTTGAAATACCTCTGCAATTGGGAACCATTATGTTTCACTCCTTAGGGCAGTGTTTTTCAAACAGGTCACAAAGTACAGATGAGCTATTGCTGGGTGGTTTTTTTCTTTTTTTCCGAGACAAGGTTTCTCTGCAGCTTTAGTGCCTGCCCTAGAACTAGTAGCTCTTGCAGACCAGGCTGGCCTCAAACTCAGAGATCCAACAGCCTCTGCCCCCCAAGTGCTGGGATTAAAGGCTTGTGCCACCACTGCCTGGTTCAGATGAGCTATGAAACTAATTTATTGACATGATATCAATTATCTTAAATGAACAGAAAAGAATGAAAAAAATAAAAAGAGCTGCCAGGTGGTGGTGGCGCACGCCTTTAATCCCAGCACTTGGGAGGCAGAGGCAGGCGGATCTCTGTGAGTTCGAGACCAGCCTGGTCTACAAGAGCTAGTTCCAGGACAGGCTCCAAAAAACCACAGAGAAACCCTGTCTCGAAAAAAACCAAAAAACAATAAATAAATAAATAAATAAATAAATAAATAAATAAAAAGAGCTAAAACTTTTTTAGGCTGAGATACCAAATAAGTTAGGCAATCATAAACCATTTTATTTTATTTTATAAAAAAGAAAAAAAGAAACTGTATTAATTACAACACTGCTTAGCCTATTATCTTATGCGTATTCCTGGTTAACTCTTATATCTTAGATTAACCCGTTTCTGGTTTTTTTTTTTTTTTTTTTTTTTGGTTTTTCAAGACAGGGTTTCTCTGTAGCTTTGGAGCCTGTCCTGGAACTAGCTCTGTAGACCAGGCTGGCCTGGAACTCATAGAGATCCGCCTGCCTTTGTCTCCCAAGTGCGTGTGCCACCACAGCCCACAGTAGCTATAGCTTCATTTATTTTCTTTCTATAGTCTCCTCAGTCTTCTGAAGCGTTGTTTCCAGTATTGTATGTGGGGCTGGTTTGATGGACATGAATTATTTTATCCTGTCTATATCCTAGAGAGGTTTACTTTCTCCTTTTAGTGTAGCAGATAGTTTTGAAGGGTACAGTTTTAGGCTACTGCAATCTTTTAGAACTTGGAGTGCATTGCTCTAGATTCTTCTGACTTTTAAAGTTTTCATTGAGGAATCAGTTCTTCTTATGGTTGGTTTTCCTCTGATATGAATTTCAGCTTTTCTCTTCCAGATTTCAGCATGTCTTTTCTTAATTTGGGGATGTTTTCTTCTATAATCTGTTGGAGATCTGGTCTATTTCATTGCCTTTGGGATTTTTGATCTCTAGCTATAATTACAATATTTAGTCTTGCTATGGCACCCCACATTTCTTGCATATTCCTTTCATATTCTTCACTTACATGGTCTAATTCACCTGCTTTACCTTCAAGATCTAGTAATCTATCTTCTATCTGATCCATTCGACTTGTAATACTTTCCCCAGAATTTTCTAGTTGGGTTACAGAGTTTTTCAATTCTATCTTCATTTTAGCTTGAGATCTCTTCAATATTTCTATGTTGCTACTGAATTTAGTTTTCAATTCTTTTGTTGTCTTCGTCATGATCATTTCATTTAGCCATATGTTTGTGTTTTCTTGGGCATCATTAGGCATTTATTGTTATTGCCTTTAAGTTTACTGAACTGTTTCTTCATGTCTTCTTTAAACTCCTTGGATTCTTTGATGAAGTTTGTGGTTGCTCTTTAAAATTCTGTGTCCTGGGATTCTTCTAGGTAACTGTCATTGTAGAACATTTCTATAGGACTGCTGGGTTTGTGGAGATATACTGTCTGGATCTTCCATATTTTGTGGTTTTGTGATGAGACTGGGTAAAAATGATGGACTTCTTTTATTGGTTATGTGTAATATTCTAAAGTCCCTCAGGCTAGGAGAGTATACATGCTGTGCACCCAAAGCAAGCCCTGAAGGTTGGGGATGGTGAAGTTCCAGTGGCTTTCCTGAGGTTCCAGTCAGTGTCTCTCCAGGCTTGGTCCATGCCCAGATATGGGTCCTGGTGCAGAAGGGGTGGGATCCACGGGCCTCAGCAGAATGGACTAGCACACTGGGTTTGCAACTAGGATGGAGCCTTTATTTTTAATACAGTTAGAACTACAATCCACTAACATGATGCACCTATCCTTTTTTTTTTTTTTTGGTTTTTCGAGACAGGGTTTCTCTGTGGTTTTGGAGTCTGTCCTGGAACTAGCTCTTGTAGACCAGGCTGGTCTCGAACTCACAGAGATCTACCTGCCTCTGCCTCCCAAGTGCTGGGATTAAAGGCGTGCGCCACCACCGCCCGGCTTTTTTTTGTTTTTTGGTTTTTCGAGACAGGGTTTCTCTGTAGTTTTGGAGGCACCTATCCACTTGTTTGAGTATTTGGACGGTTCTTTCACGAACGTGTAGCAGGTTTTAGCATAAATGTTTTGTATATATTTCACTAGTTTTTCACTCAAGCTTTAAAAAAATTTTTTTTTCTTTTTTTGTTTTTCGAGACAGGGTTTCTCTGTGGTTTTGGAGCCTGTCCTGGAACTAGCTCTTGTAGACCAGACTGGTCTCGAACTCACAGAGATCCACCTGCCTCTGCCTCCCAAGTGCTGGGATTAAAGGCTTGCGCCACCACCGCCCGGCAAGCTTTAAAAGTTTTAAGTCGTGATGAGTTGTTAGTATACACGGGGCATGGTGGTGCACACCTTTAATCTTAACACTTAGGAAGCGGAGGTAGACGGATCTTGGTGACCTCGAGGCCAGCTTGGTCTACAGAGTGAGTTCCAGGACAACCAGAGGTATATAGTAAGACCCTGTCTTAAAAACAAAATATAACAAAACACAGCAAAAAATTCTGAGTATAGAGAAATTTAGTTTCTGTGTGTTGCTATTATATTCGCCAACCTTTCCAAATTTATTAGAGGGGTGTGTGCGTGTGTATTTGTGTGTGTGTGTGTGTGTGTGTGTGTGATATTTGAGATTTCCCATGTAAACACAATTTTCAAATAAGGATAATTTTTCTCTTTGCACCTCTCTTCTCTCTCTCTCTCTCTCTCTCTCTCTCTCTCTCTCTCTCTCTCTCTCCTTTTTTTGTTTGTTTTTTGAGACAGGGTTTCTCTGTGGTTTTTGGAGCCTGTCCTGGAACTAGCTCTTGTAGACCAGGCTGGTCTCGAACTCACAGAGATCTGCCTGCCTCTGCCTCCCAAGTGCTGGGATTAAAGGCGTGCGCCACCACTGCCCGGCTTCTCTGTGGCTTTGGAGCCTGTCCTGGAACTAGCTCTTGTAGACCAGGCTGGTCTCGAACTCACAGAGATCCGCCTGCCTCTGCCTCCCAAGTGCTGGGATTAAAGGCGTGCACTACCACCGCCCGGCTCTAAGGAAGTTCTTGACAGTTATGGGATTCTATAAGACAAGGAGCTGACCTAGAGGGACAGAGGTCTACTGAAAATGCAGAAGCCAATCAAGATTTCAGAAGACACAAGTTGTTTGGGCCTGAATGGCTGGCAGCTGATAGAGAAGCTTATGGCGATTCATCCTGAAGGTGGCTGCTATTGGAAATGAAGGCCCTTTCACCACTGCTCAGATGCTAATAGAAGATTTTGGAATTTCCTTTTTTTAATATATAGGTTATCGTTTCCTAGGTTCTGTAAATAAATAAAGGCACTTCTGTGGAAGGCAGAAAAAAATCTAGAAATTTTATAGACAAATATTCAATATTATGACAAATATCCACTAAGTCATTAATAATTTATTGTATAGCCGGGCGGTGGCGTCGCACACCTTTAATCCCAGCACTCGGGAGGCAGAGGCAGGCGGATCTCTGTGAGTTCGAGACCAGCCTGGTCTACAAGAGCTAGTTCCAGGACAGGCTCCAAAACCACAGAGAAACCCTGTCTCGAAAAAAAAAAATTATTGTATTATAGTTTTCTTTAGGACTATACATATTAGATGTAATATGTAGAAAAATGTTAATTGAGCATAAAATAAAAACAATTATGTCCTCTCTGGGTGGTGAGTCCAATTTATTTATTTTATTTTACTTTATTTGCAAATTTAGTTATTCTCCCTCTCATTCTTTCTTTCTTTTTCTCTTTCCCTCCTTCCCTCTCTCCTCTCTCCTGTTTTCTTTCTGTCTTCCTCTGCTGAGGCTCAAACTCAGGGCTTCACACATTCAAGGCAAGCATTTTTCCAGCCGTCTATACACCCAGTCCTTCCCTTCCCTCCTTTTACATTTCTTTTTCATTTTCGTTTATTTTTTTTTTAATTTTTATGTGCATTGGTGTTTTGCCAGCATGTATGTCTGCATTAGGGTGTCGGGTCCCCTGGAACTGGAATTATAGACAGTTGTGAGCTACCATGTGGGTGCTGGAAATTGAACCCCATGTCTCTGGAAGAACAGCCAGTGCTCTTAACCATGAATCCATCTCCCCAGCTCCACGAGTCCAATTTTTACTATTTTCTTCATGCTTTCATATGTACTGTTAATATTTCTACAATAAGAAAAGTCAGAATGTATGTGGGGGATGGTACTTATTGAAATTAATATTGGAAGGAATGGAGGTAGCAAAAGAACTAGCTGCAGACTTAAATGTAAACTAAGGCTATTGTACATAGGGGATTTTAGAATTAGAGGTGTGGAATTGGATTTGGGGGTTAGGAAACTAACAGTAGAAAGGCAGGGGTTATAATAAGAATGGGCACCGTGGGTTATAAGAGTTGAAGCAGATGCTGTAAGAGACCAGATTCTACAATGAAGGTGCTTATTAAATGGGTGGGCTAGGGCATAAAAATATTCTAAACAAACTGGAAATTTCTTAAATTTCAGGTGAGGCTGCATGTTGAAACTGTTCTGGAGAGGTTTTCTGTTTTGGGGAGGAGTAAGTTTCTGAGTCTAGCTACTTCTTTTCAACAAACATCACCATTAGAAAAGTCTTAGAAATACACATTTAGTTATAGTGAAGTTTCAATTAGTAGTGGTATTCCCCCTTTCTCTTTTCTGTAAGTATTTTTTATATGCAAAGGCAGTGGGGGCTCAGTTTTTGGCAGTGGCTTTCTTCAACGCAAGAAAGATTGTGCTCAGCATCTCTTTCTTTTGGCATAAATGTATCCCCACACTTTCCTTGGTGAATTTATGGCCCCTTTTGTCATTGGAGATTTCAAGTCTGTTCATTGTGTGCTGTTTTATCCGGCAAAGCTATACACCTCTCTGATCAGTTACTGCTCATAATTGATGTGATTTTCTTGATTATCTTTCAGCCCTTTTTGAAGCCAAGGTGATGGATGAATGGTATAGAACCATGGCTAGTCCTTTCCAATGTCTGCTTTTTGTTTTAATAATAATTAAGAGTTAACATAGGGTATTAGTTAAATAATTCGCCTTATAATGGAATAACACTCACTTACTAAATACATCTTTGTTAAGAACATATAACAAGACAACCTAAGCGGGCTCTCTGTGCATCTTAGGTTGTACAGAAAACTTATTGTGTAACTATACACATGGATGGAGGTAATGGTTTCCTTCAGCAGATTCCCAATTCAAGCCATGGCCCACTGTTCTGCAATGTCGGAATTAATGTCTCAAGGGTTTTTCCACTAGTGCCTTTTCTTTTTCTTTTTCTTTTTTTTCAAGGCAGGGTTTCTCTGTGTAGCCCTGGCCATCCTAGAACTCACATTGTAGACCAGGCTGGCTTCGAACTCAGGGTTCACCTGTGTCTGCCTCCTGAGTGCTGGGATTAAAGATGCGGGCTATCACCACCTGGCTCATTTTTGTTCTAAACATCAAATTGATACATTTGTTAAAATTCGAACCTTATTGAAACATTCTGAGTTGCAAATCAATGCTCCCCCCAAATCCCTTCGCTTTCCAATTTCATGCTATATCCCAGAGATTAGAGGTTAATAGGATCATCTCCTTCCAGGTCATTTTTACAAATGTAGATCCTCTACAGAGCACTCCAGCCACAGTGCCACCTCACATAGTATAAAGGAGAAATGTTTGAGGGATCGCTGTGCCTAAAGTGTTTTGTGGATTTGCACTGTAGTTCTCTTCTTCCTTTTTTCTGGTCCCCCACAATGTGTCCCATCTTGCCCTCTTACCCATCCTTTCCCATTCCTTAATTTTTAAAATGTAAATCAAGTTTTATCCCCTTCATGGATTTCCATTGTACAAGAATCAAATCCCAGTTCATTAGTGATCCTATCTATAGTTGCCTTTATTGGGTCATGAGTAGCTCCCCGCAAGGTGACCAGAATACACCACCGAGGGATCAGGAGAGCCCTTTCAAGGGACAGAGGCGGAGCTAATCGCGCGGTAGGTGGAGCCTTAAATCCAGTGTGAGCTGAGCCGCAGGGGGGAGGCTTTTTAAACCGAGGGCGAGGGAGGGGGTTGGGGGGGGAACAGTATTGCTGCTGGCCTCAGACCCCGCACGCAGTTGCAGGCCCCGCCGAGCCACTGCGGCTGAGGTGAGCGTCGTACCCCCCTCCCCGCTTCCCGGGCCTGGGGGACGGGCCATCTTAGACTCCTCGAGGTAGGGGGCAGTTCCCACGGGACCCGGCTCCGAGTCTCGGAGGGGGTGGCCTTAGGGAGCCTTCGGGAAAGACTGCTAAAGGGGCCAGGCGACAGCAGCAACCTTCCCCTGAAACCCCCCCCCCCCCCCCAGTCCTCAGCGGCCTCCAGCAGAGAGCTAGCTGCATCTTTGGGGACAGCAGGACAGCGGGGAAGCTGCGAACAGTGCGCAAGAGAGCGGCCAGCAGTGGAGATGCGAGGTACCGGCTTTAGCCTTGATCAAGTGCCCCCCTTAGAGAGGGTATAAAGGCCGGGTCTTCAGTTTTTCTTTTAAGGATTGGAGGAAGGCGGCCTCAGAGGAAAAGGAAGGTGAGGGGCAAGCAGGCAGGCTTCATGGTTAGTACTAGGAGCGCGCGCGCGCGTGTCCTGATGTGTATGTATATGTATGGTGCTGGACACACATTCATTTTGTCTCATTGCTTTGATTTTTTAAAACAATGTGTCTTACAGCTCTCTTATCAGGGAATCCGAATTTGTCCCATTTTTATACCTACCGTTGCGTTGCATGCCTGGACTATAGTTATTTAACCATATCCTGATTGTTGTACACCAGCTTGTTTTCTTTGAGGGAGAGGGGACTATTGCAAGTAATGCAGTAATGAATGGGTTTGTGTATGTTTCTTGCTTGTATGAGGGTATTTCTGTAGGAGAAATTCTTTGAGGAGTAATTACTGAATCAAAAAGTATGCATTTTGAATTTTGATAGATTTGTCTAAATTCCCTTACCCAAAGGCCATAATAATTTACACTACCCAATGTAGTGCGAGATTGCTTATTTTTCCATAGTTTTGCCAACATAAATTGTTACTGATCTTTATATTTTTCCAGTTAGAGTAAAAAATCACATGTTGTTGCTTTCATTTGCATTTTACTGATTATTACTATATTTGAGGATATTTTCATTTTTCTAATTGCAAAAGTGAATAGTCAAATATGAAATCTTCCAGTATATAAGCAATGAACATTTTGAAATACTAAAAAGTCCCACTCTAAATACTAAGAAAAATAAAAATATCTGGAAGTAAACTGTAAAACTTTGAGGACTACAATAGAAGAAGAGCGTTTGCACAAATGGAGAATATTATGCTTCTGAATAGGAAGGCTCAATTTTGTAGTGATGTTCATTTTTCTATATTGATTTATGCAATTGATGCAATTCCAATAAATAGACTAAGTTTTTGGAACTTAACAATCCTAAAGTTCGTGATGGGAGGATGGCTAAGAATAATCGAGAAAATGTTTTTAAAAATTAAACTAAAGATTGGGGATACTTTTATTATTAAACTGTACTCTGAAGGTTGCATGTTTAAATTAGAATAGACAGAACAATGCATTAGAATGGAAAAGCCCACAAACGGGCCAGACTGGATCCCAAGATTTATTGGAGAAACACTGTTGGTTAGACATGGAAAAACTGCCATATTAAAATCTTCACACACCTACTTCCCCACCCCAAGCTTGAATTTGCTTTTGAGGGCAGACTCCTTTGTTTGAAGAAAACCACTTTATTGGGTCTTTCTGGTTATGCTAAGGTAAAGCTCCAGTAGTTAAAGCTGGTGACTTTGGAGGTAGAACTAATAATATGAACCTTTACTTAGATTAAGATGGATTCAGGTTAGCCTGCAGTGCGGCGACGGAAGAAATATGGATATTAGAGGTCTTTTAAATTTTTCCCCCATGAGCAAAAACTGTTGTGTCATTGTTTCCATTTGCATTTGTGTGTTTATTGTTATACGGAACATCTTTTCTGTGTTAGTAAGGATAGCACGTTATTCCTCGAGGCAGGTAACAATGGGAACCCATTTCTTCGCTTCCAGAATGGAGTTTGGCTAATTGGTACAGCCCTGCGGGAAGCGTGAGAATAAACAGGTTGACTTTTTAAATTTTCCTCAAGCACTAGGCAGGCTCCAGACACCTAAATCGGGGGCGGGGGCAGTTTTCAAGACATGGCCGAGATTTGGCGCTGAGCTGTGTCATCGCGAGGTTTGGTAGCGAGCTCCGCAGTGGGTCGGAAACCTCGTGGTAAGCGAGATCCCTAAAGGACGAGAGCTTCCTCCCTTTCCCCGAAAAACTCCCAGTCATTTTCACGAAGCCCCGCCTTTCTCCGTTTTAGGATCCTGCGGCCGCTCTCGCGATATCTCGTTTCCTAAAGGCGAGGCGCGGGCGGCATTCTGCAGTGAATTACGAAGGTCTCGCCGATTCTGAACGTAATATCGCGATAGTTCGCACAGCGCATGCGGGAGCCGGCGGCGGCATATTGGCTCCGCCCCTTAGTGCTCCGTGAGGTTGTGCGTCATTTGCTTTTCGCTTCGCGTGGGGTGAGAGCGGAGCTGTAGCGATTTCGGCTTGGGTGTAAGGAGAGGCTAGGAACGGGCTGGGCTCAGTTTTCCCCGGTCCGGTGGAGGTTCTCCTGGGATCACGCGGAGGCGGCCGAGGGTGGCTGCTGAGGGCAGGAGCTGCGGAGGCGCGAGCAGCGTCTTCTGATGGTGCCGTTCTTAGCCGGTGAGTTCTCGCGGGAGCAGGGTTACGTCCTCGTGGGATTCGCCGGCGGTGGCGGAGATACCTTGGGGGTGGGGGGGCAGTGACTAGGGTCGGTCCGCCTGTTAAGATGGCGGCGGAGGCTGATGTCTGTCTTGCTAGTACATGGTACTAAGGGGTTAGCTATCCGCGTTTGTGACGCTTCGCAGGTGCCAGCCATTAAGGAAATGACGAATGGCGAAACGTCGCGGTGCCGGTAAATCTTGCCTGAGATGAAGACCACCCTGTTTCTTACCGGCTAAGGCGACACCATTTCCACCGGCCTTAGCCGCGTGTGGGCCTGCCTTTGCCCCACCAATCGCTCTCCGCCTCCGTTTTCGTCGTCGCAGTGGGCGGGTTGGAAAGTGTGGGAGGGAGTCGGTAGTTCATTGGGTAGTGGGCTGGGGATTAGATGAAAAGGTGAGAGAGGGGATACACCGAGGACTGCTCTCTGCATTATTATTGCGTGCTTGCTTCTTCGCAGCCCTTGCGACGACCCTTATGAAACCCCTAGTTTTTCCTGAGCAGAGGTGGGCTCCGCTTCCCCAGCTAGCTCCCACGGCTTTTGAATTAAGGTTGAAGGGTCAGTCTGTAGACTGACTAGTGTATTCCTTCCCCTCCCCAAATTCTATCTCCCTGTTAAATCTCTCAGCTTCGTAGATATTGGGATGCATTATTAAGGGGGGGGGGTGTGTGTAAAATTTTTCCCTATCACTCCTCCCCAGTCCTAATTTAGAACCTCGCCTGAATCATCTAGTCTACCCCATCTCCTTCCATGGTGCTTTTGGCGCAGACATTAATAGAGCCTGTCTGGTTCCCTGCATTTACTCCGTCTTTGTGTATGGAGCCATAGAAACCTTCCATTTTCTTAGGTCCTTTGGCTTGTTTATCCTTGACGCGGGGACAGGGTACTGATTTCTTCCACTTTGGATGTTTTGAGACCATTCCTGGGCAGAACAATAAGCGGGTCAGTGGTTGGATAATTGCAGTCTTAGTGGCCTTCTCATTCGCTCCCCCACTCCATCAAACTTTGCCATTCCTCCCAACCCCTTCTACTTTACAAACCCTAGGACCCGCCCCCTTTCCCTTTTCTGTAGTCTGTTGGATTGTGGCTGTCTTTTTTCTGGATTACTGCTAGCCACCATTTAAGTACTTCTCATTGCTTCCGCCTTAAACTCACAACCACTCTTCCTCCCACCCCCAGGAACAGAATCCCCTAGTGAGGTATCATACCTCCAATGCGTTTTCTTTCCATCACGTGTTTTACACCTTAAACAGTCATGCTTCTTTTAAATTTACTTCCTTCCCCTTCACATCACCTCTATTATAAACAATTAATTCCCTATCATGTGTTCCCTTTGTAGATAACATGATTTGAATTACTTCTTTTAGCACCAGTGTTGCATAGATTGAGGAGATGCCAACATTCCCCATTCATGGGAAGCAGTCTGGTGTAGAAAATAGCATTTGCTTCCAGTTCACATTGAACTCATGACCTTGATCTCTTCAGATTTCTGTTCATCTATATAATGACAATAGTAATGCTTACCTTAAAGGGTTGTTGCAAGAATTATCAAGAAAATTTGTAAAGTGCCTGGTTCATAGGAAAACAAATTGGGGTGCCTTTTTAATGTGAGAATATATTGGTAGTTGTTTTTATGTTATGTACTGCCTTTATAGCCTGGGAAAGAGTAAGTTTTTTTTATTTGTTATTTGTTCAGTTGTTAATTTTTATGTTTAGAAATAATACCTATTAACTTGTATCTGCTTTGTATTTTTTTCTCCCCATGAACCACTTTGTATGACCAATGGCTCATGATATTTGAATATGTTCCCACTTTTTGAAGTTTCTACTAGTGCAAAATCATTCTCTTGGAATGACCACCAGCTATGTTTCTGTCACGGACCACACCCAGGTGTTCTACCTTTTGGAAGGGAGTGCCTCATCACTTGCCTGCTCATTTCTGCCACTCCTTCAAAGATAATCTGTCCTGTCCTTCACCCCACAAAAGTAATGAAGTTTCATGCCATGCTATTTTGCAGTGTTAAAGAGAATTTAGGGAGTTTTTTTGTATTTCTTCCTCTACCTCATTAAGCTCCTGAGGTCAGTATGGAGGAGTCTTTTTAAGCATGATAATTAATACCTATATGCAAGACATTAGGAAGGTTTATCTAACTAAATACCAGTATTTTCCCCCAAAAGGCAATCAATCACAGCTGGCTCTCTGATAACTACCTTCTGTTGTGCTTTTGCCATTTTATATTTTCTAACACATTTGACTTGCAATTAGTTTTCCTTACTGTTAATGTTTTTATTAGACTAATAGTAGAATGTTTTTTTTTAAACTAACTGTGTTGGTTGGGTGATGGGGTTGAAGTAGGAATATGGTGGCAAGTACACTACCACTGAAATTTTACAGTGGGTAACTCATCTGATAATTAACTATATGTGGATTTCAGTTTTGAGCTTCAGGGTTTGTTTGAGTTGGAGGTACTCTAAATGAATTTCCTCTTTCATTGGAAGACAGGTCACTTTTGAGATTGCCTTTTACAATGGGTTAAGCAAAATAATGACTCTCGTCCTTCAGCGTTATAATAAATAAATCTGGGGATGATGATCTAGGCATGACCTAAAAGGTTTAATTTATTCTAGGTAGATCTCTGAGAAGAGAGGAAGGAGTGGCACTACCAAATAAAAACTTTGTCTAAGATTCAGTGACAAAGTTCAACCTTGAATTCCCAGGATGTTTATCGTTTGTCTCCCAGTATGGCCAAAAAGCACTTATGAAGGTGAAAAATAATTTTAATGTGTACAGCATTTTCCTTAGTATTCATTTGTTAAACATGCTATCATTTTGTTTGGGTTGAGAACAGTTTTCAGGGGTATTGTCTAAGTGTCATTAGAAACACTGTATAGCTATTGATTTCTGAGTTCTTTAGTTACTGCTCAAAGCAGTTCCTAAAAATGCAAATTGGTGTTCAAGGGCTGTTGCTTCAGAAATATCTGATTGTGTTTAAATTTTGATATAATAATTAACCTCCCAATTCTAATATATACTTTTTTCCTCTGACCTTTTTATTTTGTAGGTCCTCCAGTAGCCTGACTTGAGTGGTTTTAGTGCTTCAGAGGAACAAACCAGTAGACCATAATTTGGTCAGGAAGTTTCAGGAAGCTGTTGGAACAGTGTTGGGATTTCCCACCAGGATGACTATGATTGGCTGTGATTTTAGGTTAGTTTTTTTAGATCTTTGTGGGTGGCATTTGTATTTTACATCTTGAAATGGAGATGGGGTTGGGATTTCTATTTTGTGGTTGTGTTGCTTTGGTTCCATTGTGGATCAGATGTCATTTTTTTTTAATTTTAGTGGATGGAGATCATTACTAAATTAAAGGGAACTGTTTAAATGCATATAGTCAGTACATAATTTTTAAATTACTTGATAAAAATTTGAAACATAGCAAACCAAGTAGTATGACATTCCCTTCCCCAGGTACTTTTAACATTTGTCAACTTTCAGCCTTTCTAGTTTTACCCTTTGGCATCCCCCTTCCCATGGAATTACTTTGAAATAAACCTCTCCTGTCATGTTTTTTATCTATGTAAATATTTTATAGATAGCTGAGAAAATTCTTGACAGTATAACCACAAAATCATTTTCACAATTGAAGAAATTGAGTTTTAAAAGTAGAAAACAGGCTATTTTTAAAATTTCCCTGATACTTTGTTTTCTTTATAGTTTGTTTGACTCTGGACCCAGAGAAAATTGTATTTACTAAACAGTTTGTGTAGACTTAAAATATATTTTAAACTTCAGGCAATGCCTCTCATTTTTTTCTTTTTCCAATTTATTCTTTAAATTGTGTTATATTATTCTCACATTTGAGAATTAAAGCCCATAGCAATGTGTATTACATTCTTATTAAAGACCCTAGAGAACCTATTATAATCAAACAACGGTAGTAATCGCTTATATTCCAGCTGACATTGATACTGTTGGCTTGGTTTGTGTACTAAAATAGCTATTCGTGGGTTCCTTTTTCTGTGGCAGTTTGATTTTAGTTCCACGCCCTGGTCCCGCTTACTGTTATCCCTATGAAATATAGGCCTTCTGGAAGAAAAAGCTGATGTTTTCTAGATGGTGACCTGATAATGTGTTTGGGGTTTTTCATGTGTATTAGCGATGTTTTTTAGGTAGTTTGGTTGTTTTTATGCTTTATTATAATGTTCTTTTTATTTTAGTATTACCTTAGCTTCTCTGACCCAGAATTTAGCTATTAAGAACTGGTTGGCTGTTAAATACAGTTCTTGAAATTGCAATATTAAAAGTTTTTGGGAACTTTGTTACTTACAGATTTTATACTCAATTATAGTATAATTGTCCTAGGGTTGTACCTATTTCATTTGCTGTAAAGTGTTTGCTTCCTCCCCCTGCCCCCTTCATTCTTCTTTTTTTAAACTTTTACAGTGTTATCCATTCTGGGGTCTGTACTATGTTCTTTCTATGATCAAAACCAGAAAATGAGATTTGAAACTAAAGCCTCCAACCAGCCTTTAACTAGATACAAATGTGGGCAGAGCACAAGGGTGCTTGTGCCAGTCATTAAAATGATAAGAATTGCAAATTAAAGAGGCAGAAAATGGAAAAGTCTTATAAATGAAAAATTTAAAAGTATTTGAATGTGATTATGAATCACCAGCCACAGGTCAGGTGTTTCTGCTCTTTGTTCATTATTGGAAGAATAAGTCCTTATTTGAAAATTGATTAAATATTAAATAAGGGATTTCTTGGTAATTCCAACAAGTTCATGCTTTCAACAGAAAACATTTTGAGTATGTTGGATATAATTATTAAATATTTACATTTCAGTTTCTGTAATTTAAACAGAACCACTTAGGCCCAAACCCGAGTTTGTGAAACTAGGATAACTGGTACAGAATTGTGCACAGTGGGCATTCCGATATTTGAATCACTCCCTTCTTAACACTGGAAGTTCACAATGGAAACAGTGTTGGGTTTTTAATTCTCCTTTGTTGTGTGTTTTTAACCACCAGTTCAAAGTATCATTGAAATGCCAAACTTGCTTGTTTGAAAATATTTGCCCTTCACATTCCACATTGCTTCCCATGGAATAAGGTTAAGTTGTTAATTCGGTTGTGTATCTGTGACCATGTTAGGTTGCTCTGCAGTGATCTCATGAGTAGACACGAGGCAGACAGTTCACAGGTGTTTGTGCTCTTAGGATTTCTTATATTGTTTTTTTTGACCTCTTCAATGACTGGTTACCAAATGTTTATATATGATAATGTCTGGGATAATTCAGCTCTTAAGATTCTCTGGAAGTCTCTTAGTTGATGTGTCAGAGGTTGAGTTGGTAAAACTTGATGTGCTTGTTGACCATCTTGGTTTTCTGGTTATAGAAATGCTTTGAATGAAGGAGTGGCTCTCTGAGTAAAATAAGTTTGCTTGAGGTGTTAACTTGTTAATTTTCAACTTTGAGTTTCCTTAAAAAGTTTTTCATTAGTTGTCTTTTAAAATCATAATGGTGACATAGAAATGATTTCATGAAATTTGTTTGGCTTTTGTGAAGTACCACCAAGGGGCTGGAGAGATGGTTGAGTAGTTAAAAAAACTGCTCTTCCAGAGAACCCAGGTTCAATTCCCAGCATCCACATAGTAGCTCACAACCATCTGTAACACCTGGGGACCTGACACCCATGGCAAAACACCAATAAACATAAAATAAAAATGAAGTACCACCAAATGCAAATTGTACAGTAGATCTGATTCAGTTGATTGAACTCTATATATGTTAAAAAATTTTTTTCAACTTAGAGACTTTGTTCATATCTTAAGGGTTGAAAGAAAGCAGTTGTTGAAAGCAAGTAGTTTTCTTTTTCTTTTAAATAGTGGTAAATAAAGGGGGCTAAAAGTAAAAAGTAGAGGGAGGACTTAAATACTTATGTTTTAAAATTAAAAAATTGGGGAGCTGGAGAGATAGCTTACCAGTTAAGAACACTTGTTGCTCTTGCCAGGTTTGATTTCCCAGCTCCCATATGATAGCACACAACCATATGAAATTTCAGTTCCAGGGGCTCTGATATTCTCTTCTGATCTTTTAGTGCCTCACACACACACGTAGTGTGTGAGGCCAAATACTCATACACATAAAATAAATTTTTTTTGTTTTTTTCAAGACAGGGCTTCTCTGTAACTTTTGGAGCCTGTCCTGGAACTAGCTCTTGTAGACCAGGCTGATCCCGAACTCACAGAGATTTGCCTGCCTCTGCCTCCTGAGTACTGGGATTAAAGGCGTGCGCCACCACCGCCCGGCAAAATAAATCTTAAAAAGTTAAAAAGTTGCTAATCACAAAAAACTGCTATGGATTTATGTATCACCTTTAGCACAACTCAGGTTTTAAATCTTTATAATTAGAAATATTGGGTGGGAGCCGGGCAGTGGTGGCCCACGCCTTTAATCCCAGCACTCTGGAGGCAGACGCAGGCGGATCTCTGTGAGTTCCAGACCATCCTGGTCTACAAGAGCTAGTTCCAGGACAGGCTCCAAAACCACAGAGAAACCCTGTCTCGAAAAACCAAAAAAAAAAGAAAAAAAAGAAATATTGGGTGGGTGCTTATATTTGGAACAGCTTTTAAAGATAACTTTTATGGTTGTTATTTGCTAAATTTATTTGCCTATTTTTTATTGGCATATTCTGGTCTTTGCTGGTGTTTTTCCAACTAATTTAATTAATTAATTTCCAATTCAAATTAGCTTTGAATGCTTATGCTCAGGTGATTCTCTTGCTTTAGCCATGAGTAGCTGAACTAAGATATGTGCTACTGCTGGAAGCTCTCCTTTTGAGTTCTTACTGGTGGAAAGACTTCTGTATAACCATTAAGAAGATTCCCTCAGTCCAAGTTCTGACCCTGTTTCTTATCTACGGTATCATACTGTATAAATTAACCTCTTTGTGCTGAAGTGTAGTTGTTCCTCTATAAAGTTTTACCTATTATCATTTAGGATTTTGGATAAGTTGAACTGGGTTAATGCATGCATCATACTTAAAACAGTGATTCTGAAGCCAGTGGTCGAGCATGCCTTTAATCTCAGTACTCGGGAGGTACAGGCAGGTGGATCTCTGAGTTTGAGGACATGAATTTGAGGACAGCCTGGTTTTAGAGCTAGTTTCAGGACAGCCAAGGCTATGAACCCTCCCCTCTCCCCCCCAAAAAATAGACAAAACAGTGACTTTGAAACTTTAAAATAAATTGCTATGTCCTAACCCCAATTTCTGATTTTATAATTTGAGGCGGAATAGGTTTTGCATTTGTGGATTTCCAAGTGATGGTGCTAATAATCAGAGCATTAGTATATATCTGTTAGGGCAGAATGTTTTTATTTCTAGACTGCTTTCTCAGATTGAGTGAAATACTTCATTCTTTAGTCTTGTTTAGTATCATCTTCAGCTAAAATAAATACATTCTTTGAGAATTTCACATGTATATATAGTTCATTTTGATCATTAACTTTCCTAATTCCTGTCCCAGCTTCATAGTTCTACTCTTTAAAAAAATGATGGAGTCTGATAATTGTTGTTCATATGTGCATTGGTGTGGAGTCATCTGGAGCATGTGCAACTTACCAGTGGCCACTTTCCTGAAGAAAAATGACTCTCTTCCCCAATAGCCATCAGCTACTGGTAACTCCTCAGGTAGGGGTAGGTGCTGATGTTCCTTTCTTATCCATGTTGGAATTTTGATTGGCTTGATCTTGTGCAGACAGGTACCACAGCTGCTGTGAGTTTGTGAGTACAATACTATGCCATATCCAGAAGACATTATTTTATAGCATTCCTCCTTGTCCTCTGGCTCTTACATTCTTTCTGACTCCTCTTCCTAAATATTCCCTGAGCTTTGGAGCAGGGTCGATATATATTGCCCATTTATGGGTGACCACTAGTCACTTAGTCTACATTAACTGCAAAAAGAAACTTCTGACCAAGGTTGAGAACAGTTTATTGCCTTCAGCTAAAAGCAGTTTTGAAACCCTCTGTTGCAGGGATTCTCAAATTGTAGTCTCAGATGTTCTATTTCCTGCACATTGGCAGCTGGGTCCAGAGGTGTGATAAATTCAGGTTCATTCCCTTTGACAAGCATTGGAGGGTATGTGTTCATTCACAGTGTTGTGTTTTGATGATGTGAGTTTTCTTTGAGTTCATTAAAGGGTTGGTGACAGTGAAATGATAATGTTTCAATGCTGGCATTTTATGTTTACCCTCATTTTTTAACTTGATTAAGCAGGATGAATACTCAGTTTTTGTCTCTTAAAAAAAGTGTGTGTGTCCGTGTGTCCAGACTTGCTTCAAGTGTCATTCCTCAGTTGCTGTTCACTTACATTTATTTCTTGTTGTCTTTGAGATAGGATCTTCTCTGCCTTCCTAATGATGTTATTCTAAGCACACTACACCTAGTTGTTTTTGTTTGTTTTGTTTTAAATGTGGGTTCTGGAACTTAAGACCCTGTGCTTGTAAGTAAGCATATACTGACTGAGTTGTCTACTCAGTTCCTTTTCTTTTTAGGTCTGGCTTGGAACTCACTATGCAGCCCAGGCAGGCTTTTAAGTTTATGGTATCCTCCTGCTTTTGCCTCCTGAGTGCTGGGATTACAGGTATGATTCACACCCAGCTTTTCTCCTTTTAAACACAGCTTCACTTTTTTTAAAAAAAATTGTTTATATATCTTTAGTGTATGCTATGTATGGGTGCCCTTGGAGGGCAGAAAAGGGTATTGGAGCCCTTAGAGCTGGAGTTAAAGGTCATTTTGGTTCTTGAAACTAAGCTCCAGTTCTCTGCAAGAGCAGGAAACTCTCTTAATCACTGAGTCATCTCTCTAGCCCCTAAATACAACTTTTGATATAATGATTTGGTTTCTTGGTAGTTTCAGAGGGTTTTGAAAATGCATATGACTAGATACTTATGGATATAAACATTTGTGAATCTAATGTTTTGAAGTACAAATGGTATTATGTTCTGCTAGGAGGACTTTATAACATTATAAAGTTGGTTCCTGATTATTCCTGGCACAAACCCTAGTCTTTTGTAGTTTCCTTGTTATCAGTATGTCTGAATGTTCCAAGCTTATTCTTGAACATTTCTGCCCCAGAGCTGGAATCAGCTAATGTGATAGGTGAAATTTTCTCTTTGCCATGGTAGTACTAAGCTTTGTACTTAGTCTCTGTTTTCTCTTTCCACTTGACCTTCCCAGGTTGCTTCTTTATGTTTTTTCTTTGTTAATAGCTAATTTTTATTAGAATTTAGGTGGGAAGGCTTGAAAAGTCTTGATAAAAGTAGAAGGCATGGAGTCTAGGCAGTTCTAGATTTGGGGCTTCCCACTTTATCATTTGAACAAGTTAACCTTTTGTTTCATCTTTGGAAATACCTTTTTTTAAAAAATATTTATTTGTTATATTATGTGTACAGCATTCCTTCCATGTGTGCCCACAAGCCAGAAGGGGGCACCAGGTCTCATTATAGATGGCTGTGAACCACCATGTGGTTGCTGGGAATTGAACTCAGGACCTCTGGAAAAGCAGTCAGTGCTCTTAACCACTGAGCCATCTCTCCAGCCCTGGAAATACCTTTTTCATTTGACTATTGGAATCTGTTTTGTGGTGCTGTATACTGCATTAGCTGCCATGATCTTTCCTTTTACAAAGTTCCTTACTGTTCATTGTCTTCCAATTCAAGGTTCTGCTATAACCTTATTAATCTATAATGAGTCCTTACAACACTAATCATTCATCAGCATCAATAAAGATAGAAAAGAGTTAATGAATATTAACGCCTTTAAGACCATTTTTTTTGTGTAGTTATAAAGGACCATATATGGTTCAGTAAGTGGAAACTTTTTCTTTTAAGTCTGGTGCAGGCTGTCCTTGAATGCGTCATTCACCTGCCTCAATCTTATGAGTGCTAGAATTCTAAATGTGCATCAACACACTTAGATCTGTTCATTTTTAAAGTAATGTAAAGATGTCGTTTTCATTCTTACATCTTGCCTTTCCATTTAGTTGAATAAAAAAATAGGCTTTCTAATACTTGTGTGCTTCCTCCAGCCTTTAAGATTGCTGATATGTTGAAAATCCTGCAGTTGTCTTCTATGAGTACAAAGTGATAATAAGAAAAGTTTGAGCCAAGATGAGAGTTCACAGTAGCACATGCAGTTGCTATTACAGTAGTAGTTTACAATCTTTGAACAGATGTACATCTAGTCTGAAGCCTGTGTTCTGTTTTATTAACTTCTTCCCACTTCCCCTATTCTTTCCCTCTGTTCTCCCTAAAATGCATATATCCAGTTGTTGATAATCAAGTATACAAAGAGATATCAATATACAAATTAATATTTGAGTGGGTGTTTTGATAAAATGCTTATCAAAAGTCCTATACATACAAGTTTCTGTATATGTTGGGTATATATACATACCCATATGCATGCATACATACATACATGTGAACTATGTGCTTTATTGATTGCATTGAACCTTTAAGTACAATAATATATTTTAAATGTTGTAATTATAGAGTACACTTCAAGGATAAAGCTATTATAATTTGTATAAATAGGTAAAGGCTATGTCACTTGGGCAAATTGAGTCAGTTTCTTTGCCCTTTAAGTGAGAACAATAATATCCATGCAACAAATGTTTTTTGAGGACATACTCATTGCTGCCACATAGTGGAGATACAAAGATAAGCAACAGGGTGTTGGCAAGATGGTTCAACAGGTTAAAAGCGATTGCCACCATGCCTGAGTTCTATCCTAGGGACCCACGTGGTGGAAGGAGAGAACAAGTTCTTGGAATTTGACCTCTGACTTTCATATGTGCATCATGACATACTCATACACCTATGTAAACCACACAATAAATAAAAATGTAGTTTACAGAGATAAGCATTAGGAATGGAAAACTAGGAGGGAGATGTATAAATCACTGAAAAGCTATTATGAATTATGATGAATGAACAGAATGTTAGAGCCGTTTATAGGGGAGCATTGGAGAATACCACACAGAATATTGGTTAGAATAAAGTAAGTATCTTAGTTATTTTTCTACAGTTGCAGAGGGTTATAGTCCATGACCATCATGACAAAGAGCAGGCAAACAGGTATTCATGGTGCAAGAGCAGGAGCTGAGAACTTAAATCTTGAACTGGGCAAGCAGGTATTAATGGCACAAGAGAACTTATATCTTTTTCGACATTCACAAGACTGAAGAAAGCTAACTGGGAATGACGTGGGATTTTAAGAATCAAAGCATACCCCTAGTGACACACTTCCTCCAACAAGGGTACACCTCCTAATCCTTTCCCTAATAGTTCCACCAGTTGAGGATCAAGCAAGCGTTCAAATACATGAACCAATGGTGGCTATCCTTATTCAAACCACCACAGCAATGTACATGTATCAAAATGGATTGTGAACTCAAAAATACTTCAGATGGCCGGACAGTGGTGGCGCACGCCTTTAATCCCAGCACTTGGGGGGCAGAGGCAGGCGGATCTCTGTGAGTTCGAGACCAGCCTGGTCTACAAGAGCTAGTTCCAGGACAGGCTCCAAAACCACAGAGAAACCCTGTCTCAAAAAAACCAAAAAAAAAAACAAAAAAAAAAAACCTTCAGATGCATTTCTGTGAGTCTGGATTTTATGACCACCTTAAGGATAATGCCTTTTTTTAAAGATTTTATTTATTTATTTATTATGTATACAACATTCTGCCTCCATGGATGCCTGCAGGCCAGAGGGCGCCAGATCTCATTACAGATGGTTGTGAGCCACCATGTGGTTGCTGGGAATTGAACTCAGGTCCTCCGGAAGAACAGTGACTGCTCTTAACCGCTGAGCCATCTCTCCAGCCCCGGATAATGCCTTTCTTAATTCTAGTCCTTTTTCCAGTATCTGAGCCAATTTTAGGAAAATCAAGAAAATGTACAGTCCTTCCACAAAACACTATCACCATGCTTTTTGGTGTGTTCCCATCATAATTATAAGGTTAATATTTAAAGGATAAGAAAATAGTCTTAGAATATTAAAGACAGACTTTTCTTAGAATAGGAAACTAAAAATATCCAATAACAAGAAATGCACACTAAAATGAGATTTTTTTATTTTTAGATTCTCATAATAATTTGATACTATCAAAGCATAGCGAAAAGTTTAAGGTAGAACCTAGTTTTAAAACAGTGTCCCTAAGTGGTATGAATACAGACTTCACTATTATGTAATGTTAAGTTTATATAGCATTTAAAGATTTTTAAAACCATTTACTAAGAATGCATTGGGAATGGCCCTTTTTGCTAAATTTATAGTAACTTTTGTTTGAAACCACTTTTTGTTTTGATTTTTTTTTGAAATAGTTTCTCTCTACATAACCTTTGTTGTCCTGTAACTCACTGTGTAGACCAGGCTGACTATGAACCCCAAGAGGTCCACCTGTCTATGGAATTAAAAGCGTTGGCCACCATACCCAGACCTGTTACTGATATGTTACTGATTTAACATCATAGTGATTAAAAAATAGAGATAAGTGCTCAGTGTTTCTGAAATTCTACCACTCAGCTCAATGCTAATTTGGCTTATAGTATATCTTTTAAAAATTTTCTTTAAACCATGTATCCTAAACAAATGTATTTCTACGTGTTAGGATGTGTGTTGTGTGTGTGTGTGGGGGGGGCTTCTGGGAAACTTTTTATTTTATTGATATTTATTGAGCTCTACATTTTTCTCTGCTCCCTTCCCTGCATCTCCTCCCCCTTTCAATCCTCCCCCAACGGCCCCATGCTCCCAATTAACTCAGGAGATCTTGTCTTTTTCTACTTTCTACTTCCCACGTAGATTAGATCAATGTAAGTCTCTCTTAGTGTCTGCATTGTTGTCTAAGTTCTCTGGGATTGTGGTTTGTAGATTGTCTTTCTTTGCTTTATGTTTAGAAACCACCTATGAGTGTGTACATGTGATAATTGTCTTCTGGGTTTGGGTTACCTCACTCAAAATAATCCATTTTCCTGCAAAATTCAAGCTGTCATTTTTTTCTGCTGTGTAGTACTCCATTGTGTAAATGTACCACATTTTCTTTATCCATTCTTCAGTCAAGGGGCATTTAGGTTATTTCCAGGTTCTGGCTATGACATTGCTGCTGTGAACATAGTTGAGCACATGTCCTTGAGGCACGATTGAGCATCCTTTGGATATATACCCAAAAGTGGTATTACTGGGTCTTGAGGAAGGTCGTTTCTTAATTTTCTGAGAAATCACCACACTGACATCCAAAGGGGCTGTACCAGCTTGCATTCCCACCAGCAGTGCAGAAGTGTTCCCTTTACCCCACATCCTCTCCAGCATAAGTTGTCACCAGTGTTTTTGATCTTGGCCATTTTTACAGGTGTAAGATGGAATCTCAGGGTTGTTTTGATTTGCATTTCTCTGATGACTAAGGATGTTGAACATTTCCTTAAGTGTCTTTCAGCCATTTTAGATCTCTGTTGAGAGTTCTCTGTTTAGGTCTATACTCCATTTATTTACTGGGTTATGTGATCTTTTGGTGTTCAATTTCTTGAGTTCTTTGTATATTTTGGAGATCAGACCTCTGTCTGATGTGGGGTTAGTGAAGATCTTTTCCCATTTTGTAGGCTGTTGTTTTGTCTTGTTGACAGTGTCCTTTGCTTTACAGAAGCTTTTCAGTTTCAGGAGATTCCATTTATTAATTGTTTCTCTTAGTGTCTGCTGCTGGGGTTCTATTTAGGAAGTGTTTCCCTGTGCCAGTGTGTTCAAGGTTCATTGTAGCTGGCTTTATATTGAGGTCTTTGATTCATTTGGACTTGAGTTTTGTGCATGGTGATAGATGGGTCTATTTTCATTCTTCTACATGTTGATATCCAGTCATGCCAGCACTACTTGTTAAATATGCTTTCTTTCCATTTGATATTTTTTGCTTCTTTATCAAAGAGCAGGTGTTCAAAGATGTGTGGATAAATATCCAGGTCTTCTATTTGGTTCCATTGGTCCTCCTTTTTGTTCTTATGCCAATACCAGGCTGTTTTCAGTACTGTAGCTCTGTAATAGAGTTTGAAGTCAGGGATTGTGATGCCTCCAGAAGTTCTTTTATTGTACAGGATTGTTTTGGCTATCCTGGGTTCTTTGCTTTTCCAAATGAAGTTGAGTACCATTCTTTCGAGGTCTTTGAAGAATTTTGCTGGGATTTTGATGCACATTGCGTTGAATCTGTGGGTTCTGGGAATCTTAACTCAGGGTGTTGGACTTGTACAAGTGCTTTTACCTAATAAACCATCTAATCAGCCCCCCAAAATAATTCCTTTTAAGTTGGGCTAAAGATTTGGCACCCTGGGTTTGTTCCATAGCACTACAAAATAATGATGGAAAAAATAAGTATTTTTTTTTAAAGTGTTCATTACATCCCTCCCAACTTAGAAATTTTCAAATATAAAAGTGCTGAAAAATAGCACGATTATATTCTTTTACAGGGTAGATTCAAGACTCTTTTTAAGAATTTGCCACATTAGAGTTATATAGTTTTTCCTTATCTAAGAAGGATCCATTAAACCTACCCCATTATAAAATTTGCAGATTATCTATTCCTTTACATGTAAGATGGTATTCATAAATTTAACATGTATCTCCCCATACTTTAAATTATTTCTCAATTATTTGTAACATCTAATAGTATGTAAATAGTTGTTATACTATATTGTTTAGGGAATACTGGCAAAAAAAAACATGCATGCAAACATGTACAGGAACAGTTTTTGTTTTTAGACAAACTCTGTGTGTCACAGGCTTGCCTCAAATTTAAGGTCTTGCTATCTCAACCTCCAGAGGACTGGGATTACAGACATGTACCACCATGCCTATCTCAGATGTAATTTTTCAGATCCCTTTTATCCATATTTGAATTCATGGATGCTGAATCCAGGGTTATAAAAGATTATATGTATGTTTTACGTTTTCTGAGTCATTTAAAACCACAGTATTTAAGTATTATAAACATCCAGTCCACATTCGTATTTGCTCAGGGATCCTAAAACTTATTATTCAGTCATTTCCTTCAAATGGGTATAAAATGGTTTTTTTTATTTATTTTGAAATGCTGGAGGTGGATCCTAGGGCCTCACACATTCAAGGTGTGTATGTGCTCTACCACCTTCATCTTAAATGATATTTTTCTTTATCTATTTTAATTTTGATTTTATTTTTTATTATTATTGTTGTGTGTGCCTGATAAGTGTTTGTAGGTCTCTTACCATTACACAGATTCTGTGAATCAAACTCAGATTATTAGACTTGCACTGCAAGTGTAATTTCCCTTTCAACCGTCTTACCATCCCCCAAAATGGTATTTCAGATATTACTGTTCCATGTTCCAGTGCCCTTTTTTTTTGATTTTCAAGACAGGGTTTCTCCGCAGCTTTTTTTGGTTCCTGTCCTGGAACTAGCTCTTCTAGACCAGGCTGGCCTCGAACTCACAGAGATCCGCCTGCCTCTGCCTCCCAAGTGCTGGGATTAAAGGCGTGCGCCACCACCGCCCGGCTCCAGTTATTGCGCATTTTTCTAAAGTATTTTAAATGGGTGTATTACATTCTGATGAGTGCATGATTCCTGTTTTCTTGTGCTCACACCTTTATGTTACAGTTTTCATTATCTTAATGCTTACCAGTACACAGTAGACATTTGGTAAATAAGCGTTGAATGAAATAAAAAAGGATAGAAACATAGTAAACAAATCTTTATGGATTTATTTATCTTCAGTTTTCAGAACAAGAATGCAAAAATTTAAGCCAGGCAATGATGGTGCATGCCTTTAATCCCCCAGCACTTGGTAGGCAGTTTCAGGCCAGCCTGCTCTACAGGGTGAGTTCCAAAACAGCTGGGGCTACACAGAGAAACCGTTTCGAAATCCTTCACCCCCCAATATTTAAGGTTTTTGATACTTCTAGCTAGATTGCCCTTTAGAAAGACCATCTTACCTTACTTAAAAAAAAAGAAAAACCAAAAAATCTATGCTATGGTTAGCATATGATTCAAAATTATTTACATTACTGTAGCATATTTTGGTAAGCCTTGATAAACTTGTAAGAGCATAAACTTGGATATAGCTAGTGTCTTAAGGTTCCTATTGTGGTGAAGAGACAGCATGACCTCAGCAGCTCTTATGGAAAACATTTGATCTGCTGGTTTACAGTTAATTCTATTATCATCATGGTGGGTCATGGCAGTGTGCAGACAGACATGGTGCTGGAGAGGGTGCTGAGAATTCTGTGTCTTGATCTGAAGGCAACAGGAAGTGAACTGAAATAATGGGCATGACCTGAACATTAAATGAGACCTCAAAGCCTGCCTCTACAGTGACACACCAGCAAGACCATGCCTACGTCAAAGCCATACATCCTGACAGTGACATTCCCTATCATCTTATGGGGGCCAATAACATTCAAACTACCACTGCTAGTATCACTCCCTATGATCTTATGGGGGCCAATTACATCCAAACTACCGCTGCTATTATTGGTGCTATGCAAATGGCTCTCCATACTTTTATCAGTTGGTATATTTTTACAGGGGCATTGTGATTTTTCACCCATTCTGGAGTCCCGTTTTTTTTTTATTTATTTATTATGTGTACAACTTCTACTTCCGTGTATGCCCACACACCGGAAGAGGGCGCCAGGTCTCATTACAGATGGTTGTGAGCCATCATGTGGTTGCTGGGAATTGAACTCAGGACCTCTGGAAGAGCAGTCAGTGCTCTTAACCTCTGAGCCATCTCTCCAGCCCCTGGAGTCCCGGTTTTGCCCTTCAAATTCTCTTGTATAGTTTGCTACCAGCTTTTGAAAGAAAAATTCAAGCTAAGGTTTAGTTTAGTACTATTGTCATGTGAGGCTCTGGATTCAGTCCCCAGCCTTGTGTTTTAAAGTATTGTAATAGAGGTTTCAATTGACAACCTCTTATGCCAAGCATTTTAAATTAAAGACTAATTTTGTGGCCAGTACAGATCTCTACCTCTAGAAGACAAGTTATAGTCATGTGTTCTCTAGCAGGATTGTTTCTGTTTGTGGTTTGTTTTGAGAAGATACCTCATGTAGCCCAGAAACTCACTGTGTAGTTATTAAGAACTCATTCTGTATTAGAAGATACTAAATTTCTGATCCTTTAGTGCTGCAATTTCAGGCATTTGTCCCCAGACCTGGCTTTGGAACATGGTAAATGGCTAATGTGTTTTTGCTACTGGTAGAGATCAGTGATGAATTGCAGATACAGAAAATTTATATTGCCTAATAATAGTGAAAGTTTGTATTAGTGAATAGTAATAGTTGCAGGTACCATTTTAGGATGTTTGCTAAATAATGAAATTTGGTACAGGGATCTTACTGTCTATAGCAGGCTTATTTTATGGGCCCACATTTTGGATAGTAAATTGGCCATAGTTGTATAGTGATAGAGTTGGGCACCAAGTTAACCAGTCTAGTATTGAGCCCACTATACTGTAAGTTTCTTTTAAGCAACTTGTTTCTTTTCTTTTCTTTTTTTTTTTTTGAGAGTTCACAGAGATTCGCGTACCTCTGCCTGTGCTGGTATTAAAGGCATGTACCACCATTGCCCAGCACCAGGTACCATCTATGAAAATGCAGAATGAATGCTCCCATTGGAGGAAATTTTAATAAAAAGAAACTTTAGAAAAAGGCAGGACTCCAAAGAAAGTTCAATTAAATTCCAGTATGAGTCCAATTTGGAGTGCTCCCCTCCCCTTTGTAACTTTTGATTCTGGGAGTTTCACATCATGGACCCCAATTCTGTTCATCTCCTAGTCTCCCCGTCCTCCCCTCATCCCTGCCACACCCCCCATAAGGAAATAAAGTAAGCAAGCAAGCGAACAAATGCAAAGGAAAACCAAAAAAACCCAAAAACAACAGAAAAATCTCTTTGCTTCTCCTTTCCTGCTTCTCTAATACCTCTTTATTTGTCCTCGTAGCAATGGAGGCTTCAGTGTGCCTCTCTGTCCCATCAGTTTTACTGGCAAATGTCTATTGCAATGAGTCTTGTGCAAGGCCTCTGGTTTCTGGCACACCATCATCACTGGGTCCTCACCAGAACCTCTTTGGGTGATCCTGTGGCTACCATGAGTCTTGTAGATCTTGCAGGAATTGTTCCACAGGACCAGTCCTTTCACCAGTTCCTAGTGGGTCAACTCCAAGGGCCTGACTGTGGGCCTGAATAGTAGCCAAGTTGGTCAGACTGGGCCCCTGGGGCCACCCACCTTGAACAAGTGAATGGAGTTAGCTCCCCTACATGTATGCCCTCAAGGTTGGTTCACTCTGGTCTGTGTAGAGGGATGGGGACCATCTTCTCCAGCATGCAGGAGCCAAACACTCTTGCTGTAGTGTCGAGGGAGAGGCATGGCCAGTTCTCCTAGGGCCAGTGAAGGGTCTGGCTGGCTCATCATGGCCTTCTAATTTCATCTGACATGGATTCTAGGACCTTCTGAGGTGACACTGGCCATAGACAACTACACAGATCCCAGCTGTAGCTGGACCATGGAGCCAGACATGACCCTTGGCAGCAGCTTGGTAGACATCCTGGCTCAGGGTGGAGGGACTGGTCATTCAGGTGGGAATGGTTGTGGCCCTAACCTTGGGCCTCTGATGATCTTTGGCAATGCAGGACCCGGACTTCAGCACAGACCCCATTCGTAGTAGAACCATGGACCTCAGCAGTGTCTGGATGTAGTCATTTGTCCCAGGGGCAGTATGGCCCTCGATCTGTATTGTCTACATGGCCTTAAATGGTAATTGGTACATAGGACATCAGTACAGACTCTGGCTGCAGCAGGTCTATGGACCCTGACATGTTTACCTCAGCTGCAGGTAAACAGCACTATCACTTTGTGTAGCAGCACAGGGCACTCAGATCTGGATGCATCCTGACCCTTGGACTCAGGTGGCTGATCTGACCCGGGGCATCCTCCAGGCCCTTGCTGTTATAGGGCCATGGACCTAGACATGGACCTCGGTGACATGGCAGCACAGTCCATCTATATCTGTCAGATAGCCCCTGCTGTGATGTGGCTCACAGACTTCAACACAGACCCTGCCTGCAGCTGGGCCACATGACCTCAGGTAGCAGCTCTGCCTGGTCAACATCTTAGCTCCTAGTGTTAGTCTGGATCAGGATTGTTCTGATAGCAAGCAGATCAACAAGGCCACAGGTTACGATCCAGACCCTAGGCTTCATGTGGCTTTTCATGGTCAATTTGGAGCCTTTAAAAAACTTTCAGTTCTTTGAGAATTTCATACAATGAAATTGAAAATATTCATTGTCCTCTTATGCGTTATCCTAATTTAACATTTCTTTAGGGTGTTGTTGTTTTGGTTTTAGGAGTTGTTTTTGTTTTGACAGTCTCATCCTAGTCCAGGCTGACCTGGAACTATAGGCCAGGCTAGCCTCAGACTTGTGCCAGTCCAGCTGCCTTAGCGTCCCTAATGTTTGGATTTCTGGTGTAAGCCACTACAGCCACTCTCTGTTTTCACACATATATGTGGGTGCTATATACCAGTACATGGGAATGAATTCTCTACTCATAAACTTTTTGAATTAATGTTTTCGAACTAGGAATTTAGCTCAGTAGTGGAGAACTTCTTTAGCTCCAAAAAAGAGAACGAAGCTTTCTAAGCCCATTTTTTTTTTAAATCTTTTCAACTGTTTTAAGTTGTGTTTTAAATTTAAGAAAAAAGGCATATATCAGATGAACTTTTGTTTTCACAGGGTTTGGGATCTTTAGTATTTCCTTTGAGAAGTTTTTGTTCATTTGCCCATTTATCGATTTTTTTTTGTTCTTTCTAGATTATGGGTATTAATCCCTGTCAGATGATTAGCAGTCAGAGTTTTCCCTTTCTCTGGGTTGTTTATTTACTCTAATAGTTCCCTTTGCTATGTAGTAGCTGTTTAATTTCATGTGATTCCTATTTGTCAGTACTATACCCGGAGTTGTAATGGCATTTCAATTGTTTTTTGTTTCTTTTAAAATCAAGACCAGGTAAGCAATTTTTGTTTAAGTTATAAACTGGCCCATTAGCTCAGGCTTCTTAACTCTTATAACTTATATTAGCCCATTATTCTTGTCTGTGTTAGCCATGTGGCTCGGTACCCTATTCGGCAAGGCAATCACATCTTCTGTGGCTGGGTCAGGACTGTGGACTCAATTGTATTTTAATAAATAAAGCTTGCCTGAAGATCAGAAAGTAAAAGAGCCCCACTGGTCATTCTTACAGTCTAGGTAATGGTAACACACACCTTTAATCCCGGTAGTCACACTAGTTGCCATAGAAACTGGGCAGTATATGCCTTTAATCCCAGTGGTGCACCTTTAATCCCAGAACTAGAGAGAATTACAAAATGAGAGGAAACAGCTCTCAGGGACAGCCACATTCTGAGATTCCTGGAGGCAGGATCACCATTTTTAACTGAGGTAGAGATAAGAGCCAATGACTAGCTGTTTTGCCTTTCGGACCTTCAGGTTGAATTCCAGTTTGTCTTTCTGAGTTTTTATTGTGCTTCAGAAGTATTGGCTGACTCCATTTTTAATTGATTACATTGTGCTTAAAACTACCAATGTACTATAATTGAGTTGGTCCTGAATCAGAGGGTTGTACCAATTGAATTTCTTGGTTTCACATTTATATGTGTAAAAGTAAATGTAAGTGTGAATGGCGGGGTGGGGGTGTTTTGCCTGCAAGTATGTTTGGCATGTTCGTGCCTGGGGCCTGTGGAGACAAGAAAAGACATTGGATCCTCTGATGATGAGCCACTATGTGGATGCTGAGACTGAACTTGGATCTGGAAGAGAAGCCAGTGTTGTTCCTAACCACTGAGCCTTCTTTCTGATTCCAGTGTGTTAATACTTAGTTTTTTTTTTTTTTTTTTTTTTTGGTATTTCGAGGCAGGGTTTCTCTGTGGTTTTTTTGGAGCCTGTCTTATTTTGGTGCTGGGATATCCTTAATGGTACAGTTGCCTTAGCAAGTACGAGGTTCTGAATTCAATCCTCATTACTCCCCATGCCTTCTCTGAAGAATTTGATACAGCTTTTATTAGTGAACTAATTTGATCCACATACCAAACTTGTAAAGTTGAGATTGTTTTTATCATACGTTTTCAGCAAAAGAGTTTGTAGTCTTAAAGTTAATTGTTATGCAAAATTTCTCTGAAACTGTACAGTAAGTTGAATCTTTGTTTCAGCATATTCCAAGTTCATTTGAACCCATGTAAAATAGTTGAGGTTGAGGTCCAATTAAAATCTTCGATTAAGTCTTATTAGTTGGTAAGCTACTTAACTTTTGGAGGAATAATGGATGCTTAATTTGAGAATAAGAGTGAGGCCTCTCAATCTTATTGTTATCAAAGTAGGTTTTAACTTGGTTAATATCAGCACTTAAGTTTACTGATTTGGAGATAAATACATAACTTAACAGTTAATGTTATCCTTCATATGCAGTTGGTAGAAAGGTTGAAAAGGACCAGACAAGTTTTTTCTTTTGATTATGTCTTCATACTAGTTTTCATTTATAAAATATTTGGCATAAGATTATTGCTCCTGAATTGATCTTGTTCAGAAAGAAATAGAACAAATAACACTATACTCTTTGCCATACATAATTTTGTGTAGTCTTTTACTAATCTTACAGAGAGGTTACTGTGGCTCAGGTATATCTAAGACCATATACTTCCCAAGAAAGGACAGAGCTTTTAAAGTAGTATTTTACAGACAAGCCTTTCTAGTATGGTGTTGTGTTTTTTATTGTATTTTTATTTCCCATCCAGGAGTGTTCCTTCACTTCTTACTTTAAAAAAGAAAACACATAGAAGCAGATAAATAAATCACATAGGACTCTTTCTCCTTCCATATAGGTAAAAATTTCATCAGAATATGTTGACAAATAAAACCTAGCTTTTTATAAATATATTTAACAGCCATGCTTGTGCTTTTTAAATATTTTTTCTTGAGCGAAAATTTACCATGTCTGTGCTTTTTTAATATTTTTTTTTCTTGAGCGAACATACAGACCTAGAGGATTTTTTTCCCCAGAAATGTAGAATCCCCCCATAAATAGGAAGCTGATTTTTAGGGATGTTTTCCTGTAAACCCAGAGACATGGGAAAATTGGAACTGAAATAATGCAAAAGACAGAATTCTTTTTCTTTGATATCCTGTATTTATTATACATGGCTAGCCTATGATATGGCTAGGGTTCATAAATGAAAGGGATGTACAAGTGAAAGTATGTGTCTGTCTGTCTGTGTTTGTGTGTGTGTATACTGCTTTGTGCAAATTTACTCTCTGAAAAATCTAGTCCTTTCCTCCCCTTTTGTGATGCTGACGGTCAGCGCCTTTGTGCGTGCTAGGTAAATGCTCTCATTTGCTACATCCTCTCTAATTACTTTGAAAGGCATGGTTATACAGACTGAGCAGAGTATATAATGTATTTAGGTGTGTATATATAAATTAATGAAAAAAGGATCAGGAATTTGGAAGAGAGCAAGGAAGGGTGTATGGGAGGACTTGGGAGGGAAGGGAAAATATGTAATAATCTCATTTTATAGTAATTGTAATAAGACTTTTAAAGGCAGTAATGTTTATGATTACATTGGTTTTGTTAATTGTGTTTTCAGTTTTTCTTGGTGCTTTTTTTTTTTTCGAGACAGGATTTCTCTGTGGTTTTGGAGCCTGTCCTGGAACTAGCGCTCGCTCTCTCTCTCGCTCGCTCTCGCTCTCTCTCTCTCTCTTAAATTTTAATATAGCTTTTTTTTTAAAGATTTATTTATTATGTATACAATTTTCTGCCTCCATTTATACCCACGCGCCAGATCTCTTTACAGATGGTTTGGAGCCACCATGTGGTTGGTGGGAATTGAACTCAGGACCTCTGGAAGAGCAGACAGTGCTCTTAACCACTGAGCCATCTCTCCAGCCCTGGAACTAGCTCTTGTAGACCAGGCTGGTCTCAAACTCACAGAGATCTGCCTGCCTCTGCCTCCCAAGTGCTGGGATTAAAGGCGTACGCCACCACCGCCTGGCTCTTGGTGCTTTTGTATACTAACTAACATAAGTTGTTTTTATGTTACTGTTGCCTCTAATCTTTTTAAAAATTGTTTATATTTCTTTTGATTTTATTTTTTTTAAGACAGGATTCCTCTGTGTATCTTTAGAGCCTGAGCTGGAACTCCTGTAGACCAGGCTGGCCTTCAACTCACAAAGATCCATATGCCTCTGCCTCCTGAGTGCTGGGATTAAAAGCATGTACCACCACTGCTAAGTTAAAATTGTTTACATTTAAATACATCTAATAGTGCCCATGTCAGTGCTCTGCATGCATTATTTTCATAACTGTTGAGTGGAGAAAACGAAGCTTAAAATATCTTTTTTTTTTTTTTTTGGTTTTTTGAGACAGGGTTTCTCTGTAGCTTTTGGTTCCTGTCCTGGAACTAGGTCTTGTAGACCAGGCTGGCCTCGAACTCACAGAGATCCGCCTGCCTCTGCCTCCTGAGTGCTGGGATTAAAGGTGTGCACCACCACCGCCCGGCTTAAAATATCTTTTAATCTTGTGATAGTTTCTATCCTGGTGACAAGGATGCAAAGACAAGGGGTGGTACAGATCCAATCATATACAACTTGTGAGGCAATGTCAGGTAAAATGGTATGTGGTTTGAGGCTATAACTGGAAAAAGTTTAAGGGGTTCATTTTTACTCTGGGAGAGGTGTCTCAGCCTCATAGAGATGAGGCAATATTTAAGCTGAGCTTTAAGGAATATGCAGGGAGTGAGTCAATTTATCAAATGTCTTGAGTGCTAAAGAGGAGACTTTGTGCTTTTTATCAAGGCCAAAGCATGAGAGAGATATATAATGTCATGTTACTGGTAAGAGATATACAGGCCCTGGATACTGCTTTAGTTCTTTTTCAGACATCTCGACCACAGTGTCCCCCCATCTCTCCCAGCTCCCCTATCCCCCCCTCCCCTAAATTTATTCCATTTCCCTTCAGAAAAAGAACAGGTCTTCCATGGTTATCAATTGAACATGGCATATAAGACTAGGCACAAACCTTCATATCGAGGCTGGATGAGGCATCCCTTTAGGGGGAAGAGGGGACCCCCCCCCACGCACTGTTAGTCCCCAAAGAGCACCAAACTACTGATCTGGCTTCCAAGTTTTGACAGTCATAAATAAGCTGTGAAGAAAAGTTTTCCTCCAGTGTATGTTTTCAACTCCTTTGGGCAAATACCAAGGGATGCAAATGCTAAGTCCCATCTTATGAGTATGTTTAATTTTAGTTTTGTAAATGCCATTTCCATTTGAGCTGTTGTGGTTTGAAAGAAAATGTTCCCCAAAGGGAGGTATGGCCTTGTTGGAGTTAGTGTGTCACTATGGGGGAAGGTTTTGAAGTCTCTTGCTCAATCTTCCCTCAGTCTGACTGTCACTCAACTTCCTGTTACCTGCAAGATGTAGGAAACTCAGATGTTCCCCCAGCACCATGCCTGCCTATGTACCACCATGCTTACCATCCATGCTCGCCAGTCCATTATGATCATATTCTGAACCTCTGAAACTGTAAGCTAGCCACCCCATTTAAATGTTTTCTTTATAAGAGTTGCCATGCTCATGATGTCTCTTCACAGCTACAAAAACCTTAACTAAGACAACTGACTTCCAGGCAATCTATGGTAGTTCTTACTCTGCATCCTTACCATCACTTGATGATGTCAGTGCTGGGTTTGTTCGTTGTAATTAAAGCATAGTGAAATCTCATTGCTGATTATTAGAACCTTTTGGCTGTGTAGAATCTTTTCATTAGATTATTTTCTGTCTGTATATCCTTTCTGGTGGAGGTATCTGTTAAAAGTTTCATTTATTTAATGTTCTTTATGTATTCTGTGTAATTGTACTCTAATATGTCTTTCTCCATCTTCTGGTACTTGGGATTGAACCAAGCATTTTACCTGTGAGTCATGCCCCAGCTACCTTGATAACTTTATTTAGCAAATATTTTCTTCAGTCTATCTTGTTTTTTTTTCCTATATAAAAGAGAGTATAGATTAAAATTTGCTTTATTAAATGATACCTTTGGTTATAATCGGAAGCAGTATCAGTATTTTTACTGTTATCTTGTAGGAGAAATATTATTTTACAGTTTGTAGGTAGGTCTGTGATCCATTTTGAATTGACTTTTCTGAAGAGTGTATTGGTCTAAAGTTTGTTCTGTTTGTCTTATGTTTTTAAGATGCAGGGTCTTGCCTCACTCTGGAGTTACAGGTATATACCACCACTCCCAACTTGGTCTGGATGTTTTTCTTTTATATATGGGTAATCAGCTATTCTAGCATCTTTTCTTTAAAGACATCTCCATCCATATATTGCCTTTGCTTCTTTGTCAACGATATGTTGACCAAATTTATATGGGGCTATTTTAGGGCTCCATTTTCTGTTCCATTGATTTGTTTATTGACTAATACTATACTTTATTACTATGACTTTATGATGAATCTTGAAATAGTGTTGTATTGGGTGCTGAGTCTTCGGCATCTCCATATAAACTTTAAATTCAGTTTTTTAGTATTCACAATGTAACTTGAGATTTGAGTTGGGATTGCATTAAATATATAGGCTCAGTTAGGAAGAAATATCTTTGTTTTGTTTTGTAAGACAGGTTTTCTCTGTAGCTTTTGAGCCTGTCCTGGAACTCGCTCTGTAGACCAGGCTGGCCTCAAACTTACCGAGATCCACCTGCCTCTGTCTCAAGAATACTGGGATTATTAAAGACATGCGCCACCACCACCTGGCTCAGAAATGACATCTTGATAGTATTGATTTTTTTCTATCCACAAACATGAACTCTCTCCATTTATTTTGCTCTGGTTTGGTTTCCTTCATTAATAATCTGTAGTTTCCCTCATAGAGCTTGAACTAATTATTAATATCTAAGTCTTTTTAGATGCTGATATAAATGGTATTTATTTCAAAACAATTTGTTTATGATGTCATATATGAAAGTAGATTTTTTGTTTATCAACCTGGTATTCTGGAACCTTGGTATAAATCACTTATCAGTTTCAGGAGGGATTTTGTTTTTCTTTGTGACAGTTGTCTCTTGAATTTTTTACATAGATGATATGATAAGACATCAGTCTTCCCAATCTGTGTATCTTTTGCTTATTTCCTTTAATTTGGGCCTCCCTTAATATTATACATTCAACAACCATCCATTTCCTGAAAACTTTGTTTTAATTTTTCTTTAGCACCGAATAGTTCATTTTATATATGTATCAGATTTTCATTATCCATCTGTTTATGGAATCTGAGTTGGTTCCAGTTTTTTCTTATAGTAAATAGAGCAGCAATAAGTAAGCAAGGACGGACAAATATCTCTATGGTAGGATATGGAGTTCTAGGTATTTGTCCAAGAGTGGAATATCTTGGTCATATGGCAGTTCTAATTTTTTAATTTTTGAAGTACCTCCACACTTGTTATTAATTTGCGCTCTCTCTCTCTCTCTCTCTCTCTTTTTTTTTTTTTTTTTTTTTTTTTGATTTTTCGAGACAGGGTTTCTCTGTGGCTTTGGTTCCTGTCCTGGAACTAGCTCTGTAGACCAGGCTAGTCTCGAACTCACAGAGATTCACCTGCCTCTGCCTCCCAAGTGCTGGGATTAAAGGCATGCATCACCACCCCCAGCTATTAATTTGCACTCTCACCAGCAATGAATAATTGGATAATTGTTCTGTGTCTTTTTGTTTTCTGGTTCTTGGGAGTGAATAAGGGCCCATTTTTCTGTTTTTCTTTCCTTGAATGTTACATTTTTTTGATAGATAAGCTCCTTGAGTGAAGGAAGGGTATGTCAAAGCAGTTTTTATTTACATTTCCTTAGTGACTGGAATGTTGAACACTTTATTTTTTTTTTTATTTTTTATTGAAAAAAAATTTCCGCCTCCTCCCAGCCTCCCATTCCCCTCCGCCTCCTCCCACTCCTCTCTCCCTCCCTCTCCAGTCGGAAGAGCAGTCAGGGTTCCCTGCACTGTGGGAAGTCCAAGGTCCTCCCCCCTCCATCTAGGTCTAGGAAGGTGAGTATCCAAACTGGCTAGGCTCCCACAAAGCCAGAACATGAAGTAGGATCAAAACCCAGTGCCATTGTCCTTGGCTTCTCATCAACTCTCATTGTCCGCCGTGTTCAGAGAGTCCGGTTTTATCCCATGCTTTTTCAGTCCCAGTCCAGCTGGCCTTGGTGAGCTCCCAATAAATCAGTCCCTCTCTCTCAGTGGGTGGGTGCACCCCTCGCGGTCCTGACTTCCTTGCTCATGTTCTCCCTCCTTCTGCTCCTCATTGGGACCTTAGGAGCTCAGTCCAGTGCTCCAATGTGGGTCTCTGTCTCTATCTCCATCCATCGCCAGATGAAGGTTCTATGGTGATATGCAAGATATTCATCAGTATGGCTATAGGATAGGGCCATTTCAGGTTCCCTATCCTCAGCTGTCCAAGGAACTAACTGGGGACATCCCCCTGGGCACCTGGGAGCCCCTCTAGGTTCAAGTCTCTTGCCAACCCTAAGATGGCTCCCTTAATTAAGATAGATGCTTCCCTGCTCCCATTAGTGTACTACTCAGCAGTAAAAAACAATGACTTCTTGAATTTTGCATGCAAATGGATGGAAATAGAAAACACTATCCTGAGTGAGGTGTCCCAGATCCAAAAAGATGAACATGGGATGTACTCACTCATAATTGGTTTCTAGCCATAAATAAAGAACATTGAGTCTATAATTTGTGATCCTACAGAAGCTAAATAAGAAGGTGAACCCAAAGAAAAACATATAGTTATCCTCCTGGATATGGGAAGTAGACAAGATTGCCCGGCAAAAAATTGGGATCTTGGGGGTGGGGTGGGATAGGGGTAAGGGGAGATGGGAGAGAAAAGTGAGAAGGGGAGGATGGAGGGAACTTGGGGAATTGGGATGGTAGGGATAAA